>NC_064816.1:51688608-51761153 GCF_023721935.1 Panthera uncia
TCTCTCTCTCTCTTCCTCTGCCCCTCTTCCCCACTTGCACTCCCTCTCTCTCTCTCTTAAAAAAATAAAAATAAAGCTCCCTCCATTCAAGAAGGCATCCTGGACTCATAGAACAGGCTCTTCCTGTTCAAGTATTCTAGGCCTTACATGAATATCCTATAGACTGAGAGCCTGGTAAAGGGATTGGATCTCAGCATTTGGCAGTACAGTGAAAAATACATTCTCCCAAAAGTATTTTGCTTCCAGTCCATAGACACTAGGAGAAAATAGTTATTTGAAAGACAACTGTCGTGTTCTGATTTAGAAAAATTGCCGGGATGAGGCTAGGAAAACATTTTCTCCAAAGTAGTGGGACTTTTCTCTTGTGACTTATGCTCCTAATTTTAGACTAATATTACATAGTTTGTGTTTCCAGAGGGGTTATAAAGAATAAGAAAATTGCTAATTTGGGTCTGTAGGGAGTGGGTTGGGATATTTCCATCCCCTCTAGAGTTTTGTAAATATGTTCCAGGCCAAAAGTTCCCAGGAGAATAGCATTCCTAGGGTCTATTTAGTGCCATGAGCTGAACTCAAGGAGGATCCAAGTGGCTTTCTGCAAGAATTGGAAAACTGTGATCCTGTGGCCACTTTTGCATAATACTGGAGGCCATGAAGTGTATATTAGAGTAAGTCTGAGGCTTAGCTCTGCCACTTTCTAGGTGTGTGGCCTTGAGCAAGTCACTTTCCTCTCTGGGGACAAAGAACCTGACCTACAGAAAGAAGTTCTTCAGCACATCACATCTAATCCATTCATTATGAATAAAGGAATGGGTCTTAATTTCCCTATCTGTAAAATGGGAATAAGAGCACCTACCCTGCATGTATTCTAGAATATCACATGAAGGAACCAGGGCAGGCCTGATCACCATTATTCACAGATAAGAAAGTGAGCCCCAGTGAGGTACAGGAGCTAGCCCAAGTTTACACTAGGAAAGGTAGAGGCAAAGCTAAGGCTAGACCTCTGGCTTCCTGAGGCCCAGCCTAGGGCTCTTTCCTACCACATGCTGCGATGTGCAAAGACAGTGTTGCCTGGTTGGCAAAGGACAAGCTTATGGCGTAAAAGACTCCAGTTTGAATTTTGGCTCTGCCACATACTAGCTGTGCAACCTCAGACAAGCTGCTTCCTGTCTCTGGACCTCAGCAACTGGTTTGTGATAATCCCAATTCCTGCCTTTATAGGGCTGCTGTGAGCATTAGAGGTCACATGTAGTTGACATGCCTAGAGCCCCTAAATAACTAACATCTTCTAGAGACAATCTCACGCAATCTGCTGAGGCACTTGTTTTGACTTGGGGACATCAGTGTGTCAATGTCCCCAACCATAGAAGAAACCGTGAGATTCCAGCCTGGGAGGAATTGTCCAGCATTGGCCTGACGGTGATTTGCTGTGGCCCTCAGTTTCCCCATCTACACAGTCAGAGGCTCTGTTCACACCCCAGGTCCTTGGGAGCCTCTAGGGGAGGCTGGAAGGGAGACAGAGTTCTCTGGCTGACCAACAGATGCCTGTGTTCTTTGTTGCCCGAGTGTGTTCTCCCTCAGTGCGGCCGGGGCCTGGACAAGACAACAGCCAGCACTCATTAGAGGCCTGGAGCTGCTCCAGCCAGAGGGGGTGCTGCCTCCAAGGGGAGGGGAGGGGCCACCGGATGGCTGGTTGGTTCCCACCCAAGCCAAGCTGCTGAGAGAGGGGCGGTGTGCTGAGTCAGCGAGCTGGCGGCTCCACACTGAGGCTCCCTGGCCACCCGAGCCTGCCAGATGAGATGCAGCCAGGAGGGCCTCCCAGGAGCCCAGCGTGTTACCGATGATGCTGCTGCTGCTGCCACAGCAGCAGGAACCGTGCCCTGAGAAAGCCTGTCCCCAGCCAGGCCTCCCAGGGCTCCGGGGTAGGGAGCGGCTGTTGGTGAAGGAAGATGTTTTTAGGAGCTGCCTCCTTCTGGCAAGATTCTACCCGGGTCCGCTTCTACTCTCCCCAGTCTCCCTGCTCTGTCGCCAATGACAGCCATTATTCCTCTCAAACATCAAGTACAAGCTTTACTTATAAACCGTTTTGCAGCCATTTAATCCTCGCAAAACCCAGTGAGGTGGTTTATGGGTCAGTGTCCCACAGGAAACAATTGCACACTCAGAAGGGGGACCCCTGGGGAGAGTTTAGTGGGGGTGGGGTGGAGGAGGGACTACTTGCAAACTGTGGGAAGGTTAAGGGAAACCACTACAGCATGACAAGACCCTCCCCCCCCCCCCCCCCCCCACCAACCCACCCCACCAAGGCTAGCCAGGGCACTAAGGCCAGCGGGGAGAAGGTTATTGGAACCCGAGAGAGCTGGAGCCATGTGAGAGGGCTACCTGGCTGGGGCCACCCGAGAGACCTCTGGCCCAAGGACGTGAGGAACATTCTCACTGCTGTCCCCCGGATGGCAGAGAGCAAAGTGGTAGATATATGCCCTTCTTCTCTCTCTTCACATCCTCCCTCCTGAATCTTTCATTAACCAAATCCTACTGGAAGCCTGGGAACAAAAGAAGCAATTGATACCATTAGGCTCCCAGGCCCAGAGCAGGGTAGAGAAGGGAGGAGGGCAAATCCGTAGGACAGGCAGAATATCCAGCATGGGTAGGTGGTATCATTAAGCCCACGATACTGAAAGGAAATGGAGAATTTTAAGTCTGAGGTCACAGAGTGGTAACTGTCCATTCTAGGATTCAAACAGGTCTGTGTAGCTCCAAAGACATAGTTCTTTCCATTGTATTAAACCAGCTGTGGGAGAAGACCTAAGAGACTAGAACAAGAAGAAGAGTGTATGGGGCACCTGGATGGCTCAGTCTGTTAAGTATCCGACTTCAGCTCAGGTCATGATCTGTTTCGTGGGGTTGAGCCCTGTGTTGGGCTCTTTGCTGACGGTGCAGAGCCTGCTTCAGATCCTCTGTTCCCCTTTCTCTCTCTCTGCCTTTCCCACACTCGTGCTTGCTCTCTCTCTCAAAAATAAGTAAACATTAAAAAAAAAAAAGCTGATACACTCAGCATCTCCTTATGCCCCTAGCCAGGGTGGACCCTGGCAGCTGGGAAACTGGCACAATTTTATTGGATACTTCCCACATCTTTCCATAGCATTCCCTGGAGACCTAAGGCATGTAGCCCAAAACAGCCCATGTAAGTTTTATCCTAAAAGTTAATGTAAGCTTTGTAGTTTATGTCGAAAAAAAATTTTTTTTAACTAATGTTTAGGGGCATGTGGATGACCCAGTCGGTTAAGCGTCCCACTCTTGATTTCAGCTCAGGTCATGATCTCACGGTTCATGAGATCAAGCCCCCCATTGGGTTCTGTACTAACAGCCCCTCCTGAGCCTGCTTGGGATTCTTTCTCTCTCTCTCTCTCTCTCTCTCTCTCTCTCTCTCTCAAGTAAATAAACTTAAAAAAATAAATTAATGGGGGCACCTGGGTGGCTCAGTTGGTTGGGCATTTGACATTTCAGCTCAGGTCATAATCTCGAAGTATGTGAGTTTGAGCCCTGAGACAGGCTCTGAACTGACAGTGTGGAGCCTGCTTGGGATTCAACCTCCCTCTCTCTCTGTCCCTCCCCCACACAACTGTCTCAAAATAAATAATATATAAAATATAAATAAATAAACTTGGGATGCCTGAGTGGCTCAGTTGGTTAGATGTCCAACTTCGGCTCAGATCATGATCTCACATTTCTTGGGTTCGAGCCCTGAGTCGGGCTCTGTGCTGACAGCTCAGAGCCTGGAGCCTCTTTTGGATTCTGTGTGTCTCTCTCTCTGCCCCCTCCCCTGCTCATGCTCTGTCTCTCTGTCTCTCAAAAATAAATAAACATTAAAAAATAAATTAAATTTTTTTAAAATAAACTTAAAAAAAAGTAAATTAATGTTTAAAATAATGCTTAGAAGTTAAATGACTTAATTTATTTCTACTGAAAAATTAAAGGAGAAAAAGGCTCTCCATGGAGGGGTACTATGTGTTTTCGATGGCTCTAAGCACCCCTAAGAAAGGGCCATGTAGCCCACCCTGAGAAGCACAGGTCCTAGTTTCCTTTAGGGAAAGAATTTGCTTGCCCAACACCTCATAGCTAATGATCATACTTGGAGTCCCATGACCCTGCTCCCTGCTTGGTTGAGAGAAAGGAAGCCTGGCCAAAATGGAGTCTCAAAAGGGAAAAAGGTGGTCAACCTGGAAGGGGTGTGGAGGAAGGGGTATGAGCTCAACATCAGCCAATATTCAGTGACATTATCTGTGCCCAGCTCTGGGGACACTCAGATGTGCCTGGCATGACTTGGGTCATCAAGGAGCTCACTCCCCTAGAGGAGAGAGGCATGTAAACTGCCAAGGCCAACAGTACCTGACAAATGGAAGGAAGAAGAAGTTTCAGAGGCAGGCAGGTGGGTTCAAAGTCCCTCCTCTACCAGTTCTTGGGAGTATGACCTTGGGCTAGAAAGGTTTTCTAATTCCTCGTTTATAATTGGGCAAGGTCATACTTACATCATAAAGTTACCGTGAGGAAAAAAGAGATGAGGTTTGAAAGCATGCAGCACTTTGACTTAGCAAATGTGAATTAGTTGTCATCTTTGTACTGTGATAAACACCGGGATGGAGGACTGTGCACACCAGGGCTAAGTGGGACAGCCATGCTCTTTCAATCAAAAATTGCACTGGAAGGGCACCTAGGTGGCTCAGTCAGTTAAGTATCCAACTCAGGTCATGATCTCACGGTTCGTGAGTTCGAGCCCCGTGTTGGGCTTCGTGCAGACAGCTCAGAGCCTGAAGCCTGCTTCGGATTCTGTGTCTCCCTCTCTCTCTGCCCACCTCTGCTCGTGCTCTGTCTTTCTGTCTCTCTCAAAAATAAATAAACATTAAGCAAAATTGCACTTGCGATCCAATGTCAAAATAGATTATCCTAAATTTCCCAGGGAATCTGAGCTCTGTGGCTTCTGTTGCCATGGAAGTGCAGGAGAGGTTTAACTCTGGGTGGGGGTAAGGGAAGGCTTCATGGAGGAGGTGACATTTGAGATGGACTGGGAAGATTTGTAAGGGTTGACCAGGCAGACAGGGAAGAGCTGTCCGGGCAAGGGGCTCGTGTGCAAAGGCTCCAGTGCATGGCACATTAGTCAGGATGAGTATTTTGGTGTGGCTGGAACAGAAGGGTGGTGGCGGGCAGGGGGAAAAATGACTGGAGCAGAATGGAATCAAATTAAGCAGGGTCTACACTAATGGACAACGGAGTTTGAACCTTATCTTAGGGGAGCAGAGAGCCATGGAAGATTTTAAGCCAGGAAGTGTCAAATCAGATATATTCATCCTGTCGGCCAGCAAGGAGATAGGACTTGATGGGAAGGTGGAAAGACCTTTAGGAGGCTCTGGCTGTCCCACAGATGAGAGATGAAGGTGGCATGAGTGAGGGGAGGGCATCAGCAATGATGACGGAATGGGTGGACAGTTTTGCAGAACAGTCCAGGGCCTGCTTAATGCGAGGGTGGGGCACTCCAGGGTGGTTCTCAGGGTTTGACCTCGGTGACATGGCAGGAACAGGGACATGCTCCTTATTGAGATAGGGGTTTAGGGGCGCCTGGGCGGCTCAGTTGGTTAAGCATCTGACTCTTGATTTCAACTTAGGTCATGATCTCATGGTTTGTGAGTTCAAGCCCTGCATCAGGCTCTGCGCTGACAGCATGGAGCTTGCTCAGGATTCTCTCTCTCCCTCTGTGTTTGACGCTCCCTCGCTCCTGCCCTCTCCTCTCTTAAAATAAATAAATAAACTTTGAAACAAGAAGAAAAAGAAGATGGAGGTTTATCTCAGGGAAGGATAACAGGTTCTGTTTTGGAAATACTAAGGGTGGGAACCTGGTGGACATCCAGGAGGGGGTCGAGTTAGCTGTTAGATAGATGGGTATCTGCAGCTGAGAGGTGACATGGGCTGGAGAGGCACAGTTGGGGCAGTACAAGAGAGTGAGGACAGTTATAGGACAGTGACAGTCAAGGAGAAGACCAAAAAGTATTCCAAAAATTCACGTTGACTCTCTAAGCCCAGTTTTCCCACCGAAGTCAAAAAAGAGGTTTCACTTTCTCTGCTTTCTTTTTATCCATTGGTTCCCTAAGTATTGAGTGCCTTCTACTTGCTAGGAGCTGCTGGAGAAACAGAATTCCGATCAACTACCAGTTCTTAAGATCTTCCCACAGACAAGGACATATGTCATCTCATTGCTCCTACACAGTGACCCCTGGAGATGAATAGTATTCTATTTCACTCTCATCACCCCCACCCAGGAATTGGGGCTTAGAGATCTGCTTAAATGGGGCCCCTATGGGTGTTTCAGTCCCATCTTTACACACACAGACACACACATACCATTGAAGACGTGTGCCTTGCTCTGACTCCTTCATAGGACTTTATTCTCTCCCGTAACTCAACAGAAAGCTCCCCTGAGATCCTGTCTCTGCTTTCAGAAAGAGTTTTATTATCAGGAAGCAGTGGCCCAGACAGATGGCAGGGCTCAGGGCCAGCGTCCTATATCACTCTTAGATTCCTTCTCCCTGCAGGTGCCTGCCTTCCAGACTAGGAAACACTCCCTCCTCTCCCCTCCCCTGCCTCCCAGACTAGGAAACACCTCCTCCCTTCCCTTCCCCCCACCCCCAACCCATGTCCTCTGGGCCTCAGCCACAGCCAAATGCTAGACTTGCCGTCTTTGAAATTCAGCCTCCTAGTCTGACTCCCCATATTTCAGGCCTGAAACCTTGGGACCTCAGTTTTCTCATCAATAAAATGGAGGTTATAACCGTTTTTACAGACCTAGCAAGGCTGTTTGGAGGACAGATGAGGCAGTGGGAGGAGAAAGTGCTTCTCAAACACTATAAACTAGAAATCTTGGGGCTGTGGAGTTATTGTTCCCTCGTTAGAGCTGTCTTTTGCACCTGCCTGCCTGAGTCAGGCCTCAGGACAGGCACTGCCAAGGCTGAAGCCAGACTTCAGTCCCAGACTAGGAAGATAAGGCCAGGGCACTACAATTCCACCCCAGGGAATCAGCTTTCCCCCCCAAGAGCTATTGGAGGTTCCTGAGGCAGCTCTCTGCCCAGGTTTTATGAGCTCAGAGAGGGTTTACTCTATGACTAATATTCCACCCTCTCACCCCGCCCCCCCAGGTCGCCACTACCTGCTGGGCAGGAAGTCCATGGGACTCAACCCCCTTTAATCACCGCCACCTCCCCATGACCCGGCTCAATCAGGTCTCTTTACAGTCGGGCATAGCCGGCTGGGCCTCCTCAAACTTCCATATCTGCGCCAGGAGATCGCTGATATGGCTAATGGCGTTTGCTTGCCTCCACGCCCTGGGCCCAGCATTCCGGGAGTCACGCAACCCCACAGGCCCAGGGCGGAAACTGATTCCCACAACAGCAAGGCCCGAGCCTGGGGAACCTCCCACCCCATAAAAAATACAGGCAATGAGCTTTTCTTCACGGCAATCGGGCCAGCCAGCCTCAAAGCTGCAGGGCGGTCTTCCCCTTCCCACTGACAGTCCACCTCCATTCATTCATTCATTCATTCATTCCTGCACCCACCTGCGTTCTCTCTGGGCTCCCAGGGGCCTCCACACCTCTAGTGTCTCCTGCCAGAGAGGAAGAAAGTTGCTAACCTGATAGCCACTGTCTTCAATCACTATTCACTCGCTCACTCATTCATTCATTCATTCATTCATTCCATAGTCACCAAGCATCTTCTCCGAGCCAGGCACTGTTGCTGAATGCTGGCCACATAAAGATGAATGGGTTAGTCACTGCCCTCAAGGAGTGTGTTGTCAGGATTGGAAGGGAGAGAGTGGAGGTTGCAGAATACAAGGGTAGGAGTCCACCCATTCCCCTCGCCGGTAGGTGCTTGAGTGCACAAGGTCAGCTCCCACCGCCAGCCTCTGCACTGCTTTGCCTGACCTGATTTGCCACCGTCTTACTCCTCTCTGAGAAGAGCCCCAGTCAAAGACTGATAGGAGTGGGGAAGAAACACCCCAGCTCCTCTACTCCCCAGGTCAGATACAATCTGTACTGACTCCTGGAGATGCCCAGTGGGATTAGGATCCCGCTTATAGACACACTTCATTTAGTTGACTTCGATTCCAGGGCCTTGATGGTATTCTCATCACCTCTGCAATAAACTTACACTCAGATCTTTGCTAAGAGTCTGCTTGGGGGCAAGTCCAAACTAAGATACCCAGTTAGCAATGCCAGTAGCCTGTTAAGACAGTGGCATTTACCCATTCATACAGTCAGGGAAAACACCCTGAGCACCTACTGTATACTAGACCCTGCATCCTGGGGATGCTGGGAGTGACCCAGTCATGGACCCTGCCTCCTAGACAGTGTCTAACGAGGGAGTCAGACAATTAACCCAACAGTTACCAGTCAGAGTGATATGGGCAACTACAGAATCTTGTTCAGGGTGCTAAGGGAACATAGTGGAGAGACCCAAACTCAGTGTGGGGGATGGAGAAGGCAACAGCTGGGCTGAATCTTAAAAGTCCAAAAGGAGTCAGTCAGGTAGAGAAAGTGTGGAAGTGTTCCAGGTAAAGGAAAGTATAGGTAAAGGTACGGAGATGTGATAGAGCCTGGCCTGGTTCTGGAAAAACTAAGTCATCCACTGGGGATGTGGGACCTGACTCATCGGAAAGAAGAGTGGAAATGAGGCAAAATCCAGATCCTAAAAGGCCTTTTATTTTTCCAACATTTGCATTTTTTATAGGGAAATCTGAACAGAGCAGTGTATAACCCCAGGGAAGGAAGCTCGGATGAGGGTGTGTTTCAGACACCAGAGGATTAGTTGTGCTAAACAAGGTCCTTCACCTCTCCTAGTCCTGCTTCCCTGATGTTCCAGGCCTGGCTATGACCAGATGGTTGTTTGCAAAGGGTGCTGCGGGCATGTCTGCAGCAAGGACTCACAAGGCTTTGGAGGACAGATTAGACCAGGACAACAGCGGGGTGGCACAGAGCTCCCCCTCTCCAGCTAGGGAAAGCCAGCCATTAAAGCCGCTTCCTGGTGGGAAGCCTCCCAGGACCCAGCTTCCACTCTTCTCAGAGATCCCAGTATATTGAAAATATGGAAGAATTGGGTCTGGGTTATAATTTATGTGGTAAAGGGGAGGGGTGATTCAGACATTCCTGGCCACATCAGGTGAGCCAGTGGAAGGGAGCCACAGAAAGCCAGTCCCTGTGAGGGGTGCCTGAGTAGCTCAGTTGGTTAAGTGACCAGCTCTTGGTTTCAGCTCAGGTTCATGAGATCGAGCCCCACCCACATCAGTCTCTGTGCTAACAGTGTGGAGCCTGCTTGGGATCCTCTCTCCCTCTCTCTCTGCCCCTCCCCTGCTCACACATGTGCACACACACTGTCTCTCAAATAACAAATATAGGAAGTAAAGGAGGGAGGGAGGGAGGGAGGGTGGAAGGAAGGAAGGAGGAGGGAGGGAGGGAAGGAAGGAAGGAAGGAAGGAAGGAAGGAAGGAAGGTAGGAAGACAGTCCCTGTGAGCAACACGGAAGCCTGTGAATGAGGGTGGAGAAGCCTGATTGGATAGCAGAGTCTTCAGTGGGGGTAATTCTGAGCACAGCATCAGGCTGTCACTTAAATCTCTCCAGCTCTGCTGACATATCCTAGGAAAGAAGAGGCCTCTGGGTAAAACCTAAAAGCTGCATTAATAAAATCTCTGTTCCAAATTCTTTTCATGAATTAATTCTCTGGCTTAGTCTTAAAAGAATCCACCAAGGCACTTGTTAAATTCCTATGCCCCCTTTCAAGAGGTAACTGAAGTGCAGAATTGGGAAGTAATTTCCCCCAAAGCACACAGTTTTTAAGCTGGCAGAGAAGGGAGGGAGCCAATTTCCCACACTGCACCTCTGCCCAAGGTGAAGCTCTGACATCGCCAGAAGTCCAGCATAGCCAGGCAGCCCCCAGATGAGGAACTGCTGCTCTTTTCTGGTAGCACAGGCCAGCACTTCAGCTTGATTGGACCAGCCCAAGTCACACAATATACCACCTAACCAATCACTGTGTCCAGGGGAATGCAAAAAGCCAATGAGCTTATGCCTGTGTTCCACCTATCCCAGAAACAGAGGGTGGAGCCCCACCTCTGATACGTTGGGAGGTGAGGACATTTCCAAACAAAAGTCAGGGAAGGAGCACACACCTTGCAACCACCACAGTTTTGTGAGGGAAACGTGATATATGCCATCCACTACAAGGCATGGTGCCCAACAGAATTGTGTCAGGATCCCACCAAGAAACAGCAGGCACACTCAGACTGGGTAATTTGCGAAGAGTTTAATAAAGGGATTATTTACAAAGGAGTGGGCAGAGTGTTAAAAAACCACAAGGATAGTGCAGAACCTGGGGCTAGACACAATGACAAAGAGACAGCAGTCACCATAACCTGGAAAGAAAGCAAGATGTGGGAAGAAGACAACCTGACAGAAGTATTGACCTTGATCCAAAGTGGTAGCCAGCTTGTGGGGACCCCACAGGGAGAGAACCAGGGGAATAAGCCCCAAATCCCTCTCTGTTTACCCCTCTGGGCTCGTGCGTGTGTCCCATTGACTGAAGCCGGCCAGGAACCAGAGGGTGAGGATGTCTGTTGATGCCAACCATTCAGGTTGCAAAGTATCCAGGACAAGGGTGGGCATGGACCTTGACAGGCAGATGGAAGGTGTCCAGCACGTATGAGAACCCAGCAGGTCTTAGAAGCAGAGCGCTTGGTCCCCACACTGGGAAACTCTCTTTCCAGCAGCGTTCTCAACATCAGGTGTGCTTGAGAATCACCCAGGGAACTCTCATAAATGCAGTGTCCTGGGACCCACTTCACAGACTCTGGTTCAGTATGTCTTATGATGGGTTCTCCTGCACCCAAGACAGAGCCATGGGTGCAGGTGGTGTCTGAGGGAGATGACTACAGGAAGCAGTAGTAAGAGAATGAAGAGTACCAGACAGAGAAGGAGGAAAAGTCCATATAGGGGTGCACTGCTGAAGTCACTGCTCTCTCAGTAAATAAATACTCCCAAGAGTATGTGCTAGAAGGACAGTTCCCATCCACATTAGTCAAGGATCACCCTCAGGGGCATCCTGACTATGTTTGTGTGTGGGCTCCCCCAACCTTGGAGAAAGTCCCAGGACAGAGTGTGAAAAGATGTGCTGCCCACACCACGCATGGGACAGTTAACAGCTCAGGGTGAGGCTGGGCATGCATAAAACTGTCACCACATCAGTGGATGACATCAGAAGAGGGCCTGTCACGTGAAATGGGCACCAGAGGCACACACATCTGCTAAATAAGTCTTGTGTGGATCCCAGAAACCTGCACTATAGGCAAACATCCCAGGTGTTCCTGAAAGAGATGGTCAGTAAACCATAGTTGGGGAAACTTCCATGCAGGACGAGACACCATGTTTCAGGCACTGGGGGCTGTGAGCAAGTCAGAGTCCCTCAAAAGAGAGAATGAGGGGTCAATTATACTGATATATCATTTTGTATTCTGAGTGTATCAGGTATCTATGGTTGCATAACAATTTATCCCAAAATCTAGTGGCCCAAAACAATGATAATCATTGATTATCTCATACTGTGTCTGCAGGTCAGAAATTTGAAGGCAGCTCAGCTGGAAGGTTTTGGCACAGAGTATCTCATGAGGTTGCATCAGATGTCAACTGGGGCTGCATCATCTGAAGGCTTGACTGGGGCTGTGGGATCTGCTTCCAAGATGATCCACTCACATGATATTAGCAGGAAGCCTCAGTTACTTGCCACATAGTCTCCCCTGCTTGGGTGTCCCCACAACATGACAGCTGGTTTCTCCGGAGTGAGTGATCTAGAAGAGCAGTGTGGAATCCATACTGCCCTTTTATGACCTAGCCTTGGAAGTCAATTTTATCATTTCTACAAGACCCTATTGGCCATACAGCTCAGCTGTAGGCACTCTGAGAGGAGACTACACAAAGGTGTGGCTACTAGGAGGCTGGAATCATTGGAGGCCATCTTTGGAGGCTGGTTACCAGCCCAGTGTTAGCACAGAGCCTGCCATATACAGGTAACTCAGTTAGTGATTGGTGAGCGTTGACTGGGCCCTCACACTGTGCAAGGCCTGCCCCTTCCCCAAAGAGCTAATGTTATTTTTGGAAAGTAAAATAGAGATTTACTAAGAAGAGTCCAGCACAAGCTAGTACTCCAGAGAACCATAAATTGAATAGGCTCAGATGTTTAAAAGTGGCCCAGGAAAGTGTCCAGGCACCTTAATGGCAGGCAGACAGCCAGCCAAGCCCCTATTCTGATGACATAGAAGCAGAAGTTCCTTACTGCTTGGAAGTTTGGGGCAGAAAGCTCCCACTATCTGCATCTTGACCCGAGTCTCTAGCTTAGTGGCTGAGTGACATGGGGCTGATTCTGCCTTCTGTTTCTTGCCTGATGGCTGACACCACCCACGACTCTTGTTCCAGTTTGGGCCAGCCCTGAAGACGATGAGAGCTAGAAAGGCCCCAAGAGGCCATCAGGTCTTATGTCTGATGTGAAGAAACTGAAGTCCAGAGAGAAAAAGCAGATTATCTAAGAGAAAAGGGGGAAACATACTCAACACCCACTGGGGGCTGGGCCTTTTGCTGGGACCATGATACCCAACATGTCCTTTAATCTTTACGGCAACACTGAACGATAGGAATGATAAATCCTATTTTACAGATGGGGTCAGGGAAGGCAAGTGCACTGTAGAGTCACGTAGCTAACAAGGGGTTGAGCCTAGTTTTGAACCCCAATCTCTCTGGCCTTTAAGGCCGTGGTCTTGCAGGGTAGAGTTGGGCAGATTGAAGAGATGGTGGAGTCGGGCATCTGTGTCCCTCCCAATGGTGGACTCCGGACGCCCTGTTTATCTCCATCCCCCTCTAGCCCTGGCATGAGCTCCCTGAATGGTGCCAGGGACACGGGGCCATGTTTAGCAATCCCCAAGCAGAGCAGGCCCGCCCTGGGATGGAGCACACAGTGGTGACACCACCGGGCTTTTGGCTGCCTCCACGGTCCTCATTGCAGGAAGGGCAGCTGCCATGTGAGACGATTATTGCCACATGCACGGGACTCAGCATCTTAGGATAGGGCCATGGGGACTCAGGGGATCTGAGCTCTGGTGCAAAGGCTCATATGATCAGGACCAATGTTGTGCAACGGTTTGGGTCAAGGGTTTGCCAGTCAGAGGCCCCGATAAACAATGCTGGGCTCCTTAGATATAAACACAACAAGTTTTTCTTGGGTATCTATTGAGTGGCAGCCACAGGCCAGGGCACTGGATATGCATTCGTTCCTATTTTCACAGTACTCCTGGGTTCTTATAGATGAGGAAACTGAGGCTCAGAGGGGGAAAATGGCACCCAAAGTCACAGGGTTTTTTTTAAGTTTTTATTTTTTTGAGAGAGAGGGCGCACACACATACACACATGCATCCACGTGCTCGTGCAAGTGGGTGAGGGGCAGAGAGAGAAGGAGAGGGATTGAATCCCCAGCTGGCTCCGCACTGTCCGCTCATAGCTCGATGCAGGGCTCGAACTCACAAACCAGTGAGATCATGACCCGAGCCGAAACCAAGAGTCGGACATTTAACGGACTGAGCCACCCAGCCGCCCCTCAAAGTCATAGATATTAAATGCCTGAGTCAGAATTTGAACCCAGAGCTATATGACTCTTTGACCCCCACCCCAGTCTGCCACCTCTGTTCTAAGGCCAGGCTCTCTGCACCGAGACTGCATGGCTGGGTGGGAGACCATTTCTTTGTGTCCCCCCTGGGAAGCATGCTCGCATGCAGCAAGCGTCTGGATTTGCAGTGTCGTCCAAGGCTAAACCTGGGCGTTCGGTTCCTGACTAGACCTGCGTCCGAGTCCTGATCCACTTCAGGTTCTGTGGCTTCAGCCAAGTGCCTTGGCCTGCGTGGTCTCCATTCCTGGAACCTAACACAGGGTGGGAATTTCTGTGTTGCAAGTTGCTCTGAGAGTTCAAGGAGCTGATGACTCTGGAGTGCCTTGAAAGCACTCAATAAATACTCGCCAACCCACTGGGTGTTTTTTAATCAATTTGCGTCGCTGTCCTAAAAGGCAGATGTGGGATCAGGGACCCCATAGCCAGGATCTTGAGTTCCACGTGAGCCTGAGAACTCCATTCAGAGACAGTCACCTTCTTATTAACCGTTGCGTCTGCCAAACATGGAACCTGATGAGCTCCCAACAGAACTGTACAAATGACACCACCTCTGAGAAGCCACCCTGGATTTTGCTGGTTCCCATCACCATGTTCTCACTTCTGTATTTCTTTAATGCCCTGGACAGACCTCTGGGTTGGCATTTATCAGATTAGAAAAGGATACAGTTTTGTGGTCAAGAGCAAGATAGATCTGGAGTCAAGTCTACCTCTGTCACTTTCTAACTCTGTGGCCTTGGACAAATTACTCAGCCCCTTTGACCCTCAATATCCTTCTCTGTAAAATAGGAATGTCTTCTCAGGGTTATTATGAGAATACTGTTCATGCTCTTAGCACAGGGATTGAGACAAAATATATGCTTAATAAATGGCAGCATCATCACCATTACTGTTGCCTTCATTTTACTCTTGTTGTGTAAATGCTCTTGTGTCCGTCTGCTTCTCCCCTCTAGCTCTGAGTAGGGAAGTTGCAGGACACCCAAGAGAAACACAGAGGAGCAGGACTTCTGTTGAACATCTATGATGTGCCCATCTCCATGATGGGGGTTTTGCATAGTCTGTTATCCCTTTTAACCCTGGTGACAGCCCCCTTCAGGAGATGTGGCATTCTCCTCATTCTTTTTTTAAACTTTAATTTCTTTTTGAGAGACAAAGCACAAGCTGGGGAGGAGCAGAGAGGGAGACACAGAATCCAAAGTAGGCTCCAGGCTCTGAGCTGTCAGCATAGAGCCCAATCCAGGGCTCCAACTCACGAACCACGAGATCATGACCTGAGCCGAAGTCGGACGCTTAACCGACTGAGCCACCCAGGTGCCCCTCTCCTCATTCTGACAGAGCAATGAGGTGAAGCCCAGAGCCAGTAAGTAACTTGCTGAAGGCTGCAATGCGCAAAGAGGTGGAATGAGTACTCTGAGCTCAGGCTCCTCCCACCAAACTTATCACATTCACCTATGCATCCCAGGACCTAGCAACAACTGGGACCTAATAAATGCCTACCCTCTGGGAGGGGGATATACTTAAGCTACATACTTTGCAGGGGTAGATAAGGGCACTTTTACCAAAGTTTGATGCAAATGCTAACAGGGAGATGGACAAGGGTTTGATGGGCAGCCTTTGGAATCCAGTCCCTCCCTCCCTGCCCGGCACAACCCCATTGCTCAACACAGGCTCCCATGGGGACTGTCCTCACCCCAGCCTTGGCTGCCTCCACATCATGTCCCCCACCCCAGTGTCCTTCTCATTTGTCCCAGAGGGGCTGTGGATGTGTGTGTGTGTGTGTGTGTATGTGTGAGGGGGGACTCCCTACTTCCCCTTCTGAAAAGATTTCCTTTATTTTTCTTTACTATACAATTCATTTTATTGTAGAAAAAATAGACTCAATAGAGAATGAAGTGCTCTATTCATTTCAGAATGAAAAACGAGAAGTTAAGCATCAACTACGCCCTGGTCACTGACAGACAAGGGCACTTACCATCTCCCAAACTTCTGGTCTAAGTGGATACATACCCACATTTACAAAAAAAAAAAAATTTTTTTTAACCAAAATGCTGTTTGCAAATATGCTTCATTGTCATAAAAACAGCGTTATGACAATAGTAATTCCTGTTCATCATGGACAAAGTACAAACTGTGAGTGGCACAAGATCAAACACGAACATCACCATCACTGCCAATATTTGGTGGTGATTTCCCTCTGCATCGATTTTTCAGTGCCAATAGAAAAGGTATCAAATTGTTCCACAGCGTTTAAATATAAAAGTAAATATATTTTCTTTCTAAATCAAATATGTTTTCAGGGTGGGGCCACCTGGAAAGTCAAGGAAGGGCCTCTAGTCTGCGGTCTCTCGTGGCTGCTTCTGCAAATCCTCCCCTGCCTCTCAGAGGAAGGTGGTTCCATCCCTGCAGGCCAAGCCACAGTCCCCAGGTCACAGCCCCAGCGTCTGCCCCCATGGCCTGCGTGCCAATACACCTATCATTGGCTCAACTACCTCCAGGCCACCTCCCAGCACCCCCCCCCCACCCAAGTCTCAGTCGACACAACCCTTTCCTCCCCACTTCTGTTCCCTCTGACCCTTGAACTCCCCTTCATCCAGAACCGTCCAATACCATCGACTCTGGGAACACTGGCTTTGGCAGGGAAAAAGCTGGTAAATTCTTCTCAGTGAGAAAGCTGATGTGGAGAGATTGAGATGCTACCTCTCTGTCTTCCATGAGCCTCTTACATTAAGCAAGAACAAGTCAGAAATTGACGTGGCAACAAGTTATCCTGCACAAAGCATGCACCTGCAGTAAACAAAAATGCAAGTACGGGCTTTCGTGATCTTTTCCATTCCGTCTTCATCGCATTTACCCCCCTACTTGAGCTCTTCTCTTTCTCCTCGGTTCCCTTTCCTAGTCATCCCAGCCCTTAGTGGCCTCACCCTTTTTTGAACTCCTAAGGCTTCAGGATTATGGATCAGAGGGTCCCCACATGGGACGACTCAGGCCACTGAGATGGAGCTGAGCATGGCTGGTCTTCAAGCACTGCAAGGTCAGGGTCTGCATCTGCCCTTGATGGTACCTGGGGGGAGGTGGCCAGGAGCTAAGCAGGAGCGGCTCTTGACTGAGAGTCATGACAGTGGACAGAGGACATCTGTCCCCAAACCTTATCTCCACCAGTACAACAGAGAGGCTCTTCCTAGAATGGGTCAGCAAGTGTCGGCCCGAGCTTAAGGACAAACCTGGTATTTTATGGCTGCCATGGAACAATAGTGGAAACCCAGCAGAAGCCTCGGCATCATCTGGGGTGGGGGGAAGCCCAAGGCTGGTGGCCAGTTTCCTGGGTCATGGCAACAACATCTGTGCAAAGTGGCCCAAGACCAGGCAGTAAGGAGAAGGGGGTTCCTGGAGTGTCTGGAAATAAAAGCGGATGGTGGATGGATGATGGGCTAACCCAGTGACCCCAGTGGCAAAAGAGTGGCCTTCATTGCCCCACCCCCACCTGTGGCCTCACCCAAATGGGTCTGGCTTCACTGCAGCATGATTCAGGCTGTCCTAGATAGCCAACGACGACCCAGAGCAGGGGAACTATTTCTATCACCTTTTTTTTTTTTTTTTTTTTTTTTGTACGTGCTCATTGCTTATGTATTCATGATAGTGATAAAATGAGCAATTCCCTGCCTTGGCAAAAACGGTGTCCAGACCATCGGTGACTTGTTGTCATCATTATGAGCTGCCACAGAGCTATTTGCCCTGACTGGTGACCTCCGCTGTTTCCCTGACTGACCTGTGGTACATATGTCCTCGCTGGGGGCTGGCACCTCTCATTAACGTCAGCTTTCAGCAGTGCTCCCCGCTCACCAAATTATCACCTGCTCTCTGGTGGCAGAGTTACTACCTTGTTAAAGTGGTGCATATATTGAAGTCATTTCTAAATCTAACAGGTGCCTCCTCACACATGGCAGGCAAGCAGCGTTCACACTCTCATTTGGCCTGAGAGCCCAGAGAAGGGCCCTAAAAGGGGAGCCATTTTCTGACAACCATAGTGTAGCTGCCAGCAGATCAGGGCCCTTTGGTCGGGTCATGCCCTTGCTCAGACACCTTCAATGGCTCCCTGTGACCTACACAGTAAAGTTTAAAATCTCCATCATTCAAGACCCTCATGGTCTGACTTCAGTGGGCTTTTCCAGCCTCACCTGCCCCCTCCCCTTTCACACCCTGACTTCCAGCTACAAGGGGCCACAAAGCCTTTTCTAGCTGTCAACAGTCCATTCACCATTCAAGGCAGTCCATTCACCATTTAAGAGCTGTCCCTGGCTCCCTCCTTGGTTTCTGCCACATCTCTTTTATTCTAACCTTCATCAAAATGGAACTTAGAGGGGTGCCTGGGTGGCTCAGTCAGCTAAGAGTCCAACTTTGGCTCAGGTCATTTTCTCACAGTCTGTGAGTTCGAGCCCCACGTGGGGCTCTGTGCTGGCAGCTCAGAGCCTGGAGCCTGCTTCCGATTGTGTCTCCCTCTCTCTCTGCCCTCCCCTCCTTCGTGCTCTCTCTCTCAAAAATAAATAAACATTAAACAAAAATTTTTTTTAATTAAAAAAAAAAATGGAACTTAGGTTACCATAGGATTTTGTCTGCTGTCACATACACTGGAACTTGTTAGGGTTAGGGGTGTTGTTTTAGCTATGTGTCCTCCATACCCTGCACTCAGGAGCAGCTCAGTAAACCATGTAGGTGCTTTTCACATGTAGGCTCTCTAATCACCATGGCAACCTTGCAAACTAGACAGTGTTTTTTCCCAAATGAAGTCTCAGGTTAAGCAACTTGCCCCAAGTCAGATATGCTTAGTTTCCAAGGCAGAACTCTTTCCACAGTGTCTAAAGTATGTCTGATGTTTGCATGCTCAAAACAAACACAAAATAAAACAAATCCCACTCTGCTTCATAGAAGCAGCATTACCTGGACCTAATCCCACCTCTCGTGGAACCGAATGGTTTTTTGGGAGCTCTCTACCTGGGCAAACACCCCCACCTTCTCTGAATTTCGGTTTCCTCCACTGTCATGGGGTTGATACTAATAGCTTCCTTCTTAGGCTGACAGAGATAACACACACAAGGCACGCAGCGCTGTGATAAGTCACCGTCCTTCCTGGGTGCCCTGCCCTGTCGCCTTGTCGCTCAGATGCCTCCTCCACACCAGGGGCTGAGAAGCGCTGGCTGGGGCGGGGCAGGGGGCGGAGCCTGGTCCCTCCTGACTGTCCTCCAGAATCAGACATCTGGCCCCTCAGGGTGGGAGTGGGAAGGAAGCCAGGCTCCCTGGACGCTGATGAAACGTGTCTGTTGTGGGCCTGTTGGGCAACGCTGAAACTGGGGAGGAAGGAACAGCAACCGCTGAGTCTCCTGCTGGGTCCGAGGAGGCTTGAGCAACGCCCCCAGCAGTTGCCTCATCTCTGCCAAGCAGGGTGATGATGCCCCAGGGTGGGGTGTTGCACCATGTTCTTAGAAAGCTGCCTCTGTACACGCATTTCCATTTGGGGCCTGGACTGGTTTTGTTTAATCATTGTCTTTTTCACTTCCAAATTTCTGAGGGCAAATTGGGAGACCATGATGTGGTGAAATGATCATTAGCCAATTAGCCAACTTTACCTGAGTACTTACTCCACATCCTGTACTGTGCTAAGTCCCTTCATGTACGTGATCTCGTGGAATGCACACACCAACCCTCTCAGGTAGGTACTGTTCTTCTGCACACGAGCCTGTGAAGAAACTGAGGCCCAGAGTGGTTAAGCAACTTGCCCATGGTCACACAGCATATAAATGGTGGAGCCAGGATTTGAGCTCAAACTAAGTGAGTCCAGGACCCTTAACCACTATTTGGGCACTGCCTCCCATGAGTGAAAAGAACCTGACTTGGAAGTCAGGCTGTTCTGGGGATGAAACCCAGCAATGATGCTGGCTCACTACATATCCCCAGCAGGGCCCTTCCTCTTCTCTGGGCCTCAGTTTCCTCATTGGTAGAGTAAGTGGGTTAGAATAGATTGCTGGTTCTCAAAATTTCCTTCTGCTTATTTAGAAAATAGAATGCTTCAAGCAGAGACTGGCTGCAAACAAGAGAACTTTAGAGAGTGATGGAAACATTCTAAACCTGGATTGTGGTGATGTTTGCACAATGTACATTTGCTAAAAAGCCTTGAATTGTACACCTCCGATGGGTGAATTTTACGGTGTGTAAATAATACCTCAATAAAGCTGTAAACTACTAGAATATTTTATGAAACAGCGATACTCAATCCCCAGTACCCACACAGGATTGTTTGAAAACCAGTGGGCTGTGTGGATTCTGGATGGCCTCAGACTCTGACCTTCTGGAATCCTGAGTTCATCTTAGCGCCTGCTTTGTGCAGATCGCTATGGTTATGTGTGTGCAGGGATTCCATCTTCTGTACCGTCAGCCCAGCCCCAGCACAGCACCTGACGCACCATACACGTCCAATGAGCGTCATTCGATGAATGGCTGACGGAGGAGTAATGCACATTTTCACAAGGGTGGTCCAGACTTCAGGCTGCTTGGAGACAGGCACCGTGTTTTCATTTTCCGAAAACCTAACTCCCAGCACAGACCTGGTACAAAGTGGGAATTTGGTTATGGTGTGTTGAATAAATAAATGACTGAATGGATACAATGAGTCAGTCCCTCCTCGTGAGGGAAGACAGGATATCAGTGTATAGATACAGTTGCCCCCCTCCCCCTATCTGCAGTTTCATTTTCCATGATTTCAGTTACCCACGGTCAAGCTCCAAAGCAGATGATCCTCCTTCCAAGGTATCGGCAGAAGATCAGAAGTGGCCTAACGCGACGTCACAGTGCCTACGTCATTCGCCTCATCACATCTCATCACGTGGGCCTTTTATCATCTCACATCATCACAGGAACAAGGGTGAGTATGGTACAGTAAAATTTGTTTTTAAGTTTATTTATTTATTTATTTATTTTGAGCAGGGAGGGACAGAGAGAGAGAGAGAGAGAAAGAGAAAGAGAGAGAATCTCAAGCAGGCTCTGCACCACCAGTCCAGAGCCCGATGTGGGGCTGAAACTCATGAACCACAAGATCATGAGTGGAGTCAAAATCAAGAGTCAGATGCTTAACCGACTGAGCCACCCAGGCACCCCACTACAGTAAGATATTTTGAGAGAGAGAGAGAGAGAGAGACAATCACATAACTTTAATTATAGTATATTGTTCTAATTGCCCTATTTTATTGTTGTTGTTGTTAATGTCTTCCTGTGCATAATTTATAAATTAAACTTTCTCGCTCAGGTCATGGTCTCATGGTTCGTGAGTGCAAGCCCCATGTTGGGCTCTGCACTGACAGTGCAGAGCCTGCTTGGGATTCTCTCTCCCTCTCTCTCTGCCCCTCCCCCGCTCATACTCTCTTTCTCTCCTTCTCTCTCTCTCTCTCTCTCTCTCTCAAAAATTGGGCAGGGGTCAGAGAAGCCAGTGGGCAGTGGGCTAAGATGTTCAGGAGAATTGGGACAACTTACAGTTTCTTCTTTCTTCTTCTTCTAAAACTCTTGGCTAAGCTCCTGACTACTACTGATAGCTATCTCTTAACACCAGGGCCATTTCCTCTCTGTTCAGGAAAGCTCAGAAGTCCAGTGGCTTTGACTAAGTGGTCTGGGGAGAACTGTGAGCGAAGTGCCCCGGTGTCCCCTCAACACCTTCCCCGGAGGCATCTGCGGTATAGCGCTTGCTACAGCAAACCAACTCCAAATTGAGTTTCAGAGGAAACGGGGAAAGAATAGAATAGTCTCCCAACCCCTGTAGCACCTGGTCCGTATCTGTTTTCTGACTTAATGCTTGAAGCTGGTCTGCAAGGTAAGTATGATTAACACCGTTTGTCAGTCAACGCGACCGAAGTTTGATGATGCAACCTACCCAGAGACAAGTGGCAGAATAGGATTCGAACCTAGGACGAGGGCGCTCCGAACACCCTGCTTTACTGCTGAACCGTGTGCCTCTCCACCGGTTGGTTTCAGCTTAGACATGTCATGTACCTTCTTTGGGTTTCCCCATCTGCAAACCAAGGAGCTAAAAGCTAAGTGAGAGGGTCATCTCCTGACCTGATTCAGAAGTGTCCCAGACGGCCATGGGTGGGTGCAGCCAGTGTGGCCTGGTCCCACAATAAGTGCTAGCAAGAGATGACTGATTGAAGTGGCTTTCAGCAAGGAAGCCAGCCTATCACAGGCTGGAGGCGAGACCTAAGCATGTGAGTCACCCCCGGCTCCCCCTGCCACTAGAGGGGACGGGGACAGCCCATGTCTGGTCTCCTTGGGTCCCTACCCCCACCCTCAGGGGTGTCTTATAACCAGGGCACAGTCTCCACCGAGATTAGGAGTACGTGCTCAGACACACACACAGACTTTGCAAACAATGCAGGGAAATAAAGTTCTCACAGGAAACATTATCATACTGACTCACGACAGACCCATCCATAAAACAAACTCCTGGTACCTGGGGCTGGCTCAGAGAGAGTGGCCTGGGAGATAGCAGGCCCACTCTCTCCTGGGCCCTGGAGGAAGTGGGTGCCGCCGGGGGGAAGGGCAACTTCCCCTCCCTGCTCCGACGTTGTCCTGGGATCTGAATTATTTGTCAAAAAGAGGAAAAAAAATGATTACTTTTAAAAAGAAAAGCACAAGTCCCAGAGCATTATGGCCTCTTCACCCTGTCACAAGAGCTCTGTTGCAGAAACCTCTCTTAGCACCATGGTATTTTGCAAGTCATTTGCCATGCCAATGCAGAAAACATTACCGTCTCCAGGGGCCTGTGTCTCCATCAACCCTTGCTTAGCAAAGCAGGCTTGACTGCTGCCAGTGTAGAGGGAGAATTTGCTCCAAGTCTGTTTTCAGACTTCAGAAGGCAGCTTGACACATCTTCGAAACATCACATGGACAGGTGTCTTACCTGTTTGGAGCCTCAGTTTCCTCACCTGCAAAACGGGAATAGTCATGAGAATGAAAGTAAGAAGATGTACATTTACCATGTGGCACAGTGTTGGTTTTCCTGACCCTCTGTGTGAAGCAGCCTGGAAAAGGGACTTGGGAATCTCAAGACCCCCCTCCAAGTCTTGACCCTCCCCTTTCTTAATCCTGGAAGATTAAACCTGGGCCCTGTCCTCACCTCCATCTCCAACTCTGGAAAAGCAGGGTATCTAATCCGCCCCGATCTGCCCGACTCCCAGGGTGCAACATAGCTGTGAGGGGAGCTGGGTTGTCAACCAGGCTTAGGACACTGGCTCATGAGGGGTTCAAGTACCAAGGCCATCGAAGGGCCCTAGAACATTTGGGTTGTTGCTGTCCTGGCTGAGCCCTGGCCATTTTCCCATCCTAGAATAGGAATGATCCATGGTGCCTGGGATCTCCCCTGAGGAAGAAGAGGGTCAACATCCCCCTCTGGTTCCCCCTCTGGGAATAAAATGGGTCACGACTGGGAAGGGTTTGTACCCTCCTTCAGGCCCTGGCAGACCCTAGCCTCCCTGGGAGTACTGCCAGCCAACCTCCAATCCCAGGTACATCACCCATACTTGGGCCACACCTGGCACTAAGGCCCTGATAAAATCACTTCCAGCCTGCTCTCTCCATCCATTCCCCCTCATGGTGACCACGGTGCTCTCTCAAGAACATACTCTGACAAGGTCACACCTCTGCTTGAAACCCTGCAGTGCTTGAAGCCCAAGCTCGTTATTTTGGCCCTCAAGGTTCTTCAGGGTATGGCCTCTGCTGAACTCACCAGCTTCCCTCCCCCCTCATTTTTCTTACCCACCCTATGCTCTGGACTCACTTAAGGACCCACAGTTTCCTAATCTTGCCACAGTTTCATATCTCAGTGCCTTCTGCATGCTCTTGTCGCTGGTAGGTTGTTCCTTCTGTTATCTTCTAACAAACTTCTATTCATTCTTCAAAGCCCAACTTCAATATCCCCTTTTCTGTCAGATAGCCCTAAACCATGTTCCAAACAGTTCCTTTCTGTGCCCTCTCCATCTTTCTGGTGTCAGCTATCACACCATCTTATCATTTACTTCTTTATAGATCTGTCTCCTGCTTGGGACCACAAGCTTAGTAGGTTAGGAATTGATTTCTGAGTACTTTGTCCCAAACTCTTAAATTTCCTCACCACATTTAGGGAATTTCCCTCCCCAGCATGGTGACTGCACAGACTGTCGCTGTTTGAGGAATCTCGGAGGGTGCTCAGATTTACAATCAAACATCTTTCAAGTCAGCCAACTTTGCCTTGAAACTTTGGTAGCTTGTTTTTCTACCAAATAGATGCCAAACGGGTCTGCAGTGGCTGGTGCATGCCTGCATTTTTAAAAGGTTTTAATGTGTAACTGTTTAATTCTTCCCAGGGAGATATTTTCTAAGGCGATAGAGATATTTTGTAAATAACACACTTCTTTTGTGTTGGAGGTGAAGCAAGGAATGAAAAGTCAATGCACGGGAAGCACAAGTGTTTTGCCAGCCCCTAAGTCAGCTCAGAGGATGAGAAATTCAGCCCTAAGGAATGAATGCCTAGGATTGTATGTCTGTCAGGCAGAGTCGTCTGGAGCACTTCCTAGAAATCTTGACCTGTCCCTGTCAATGGGGAAGGCTAATTAAAGGAAATAAAAGACTAGTAGCCAGGAGATTCCAATGTGCTGGAAAAACAAAGGCAGCCAACCTACAGACTGCTAAGTCAGCTCTCTGCTTTGCCCCTGTCTGGCTCCCCCTCCCATCCAGCCAAACGCTCTTTCTTTTCTTTTCTTTACCGGATTTGCCACCAGCAACACCTACTTGTCTCTCTTCACCCCATGGGAGAACATGCAGGGCCAGGCAGCTGACCACAGTGGTTCAGAGTGAGGACAGGGAGATGCAAATTTAAACTGCTAGACACCTCTATTCCTCCATCAGAATGACTAAAATGAAAAAGACTGACCTGAGGTGCCTGGGTGGCTCAGTCAGTTGATCATCCGACTCTTGATTTCAGCTCAGGCCATGATCCCCGGGGGTCATGGGATCAAGCCCCGCGTTGGGTGAATGCGGAGCCTGCTTGGGATTCTCTCTCTTTCCATCCCTCTGCCCCTCCCCTGCTCGTGCTCTCTTTATATGTAAAAAAAAAAATTTTTTTTAATAAATAAATAAAAATAAAAAGACTGACCTTAGCAAACATTGGGGAGGATGTGGAACAACTAGAACGCTCATATGCTTCTGATGGGAGTGCAAAATGACGCAGTACGGCACTTATGAGGTTAAATACACGCCTGACCAGAGGAGCCCACCATCCATGCCTAGGTAATTTCAAAAGTGAAATGAAAACATGTAGCTACACAAACAACCATACACGAATGTGCAGAACGCCATTATTCACATAAGCCAAAATGTGGAAACCACCGAAAAGTCTATCAACAGATGAATAGATGCAACGAAATGTGGTCCATCCCTATAGTGGAATATTATTTGGCTGTGAAAAAAGGAGCAAAGTCCTGATAGATGTTATAACATGGATCAACCTTGAAAATATTATGCCAAGCAAAAGAAGGGAGTGACAAAAGACCCCATATTGTAAGATTTCACATACATGAAATGTCCCCCGAGTAGGCAAATCTACAGAGACAGAAAGTAGATCAGTGGTTGCCAAGGGCTGGGTGGAGGAGAGAAAGAAGAATGACTACTAGTGGGCAGGGCATTTGTTTTTGTGGTGCTGAAGATGTTCTAAAATTGGCGGTGGTGATGGTTGTACAACACTGTGAATGTAGTAGAAAAACAACAACCGCACACTTTAAAAGGGCAAATTGCATGGTATTTGAATGACACCTCCATAAAGCTGTCCCATGCATACCTATATCCACATGGTGACGAAGACCATGACTCAAGCCCAAAGCAAGCATTCAGGCAGTGTGAGGAGTGCCATAATTAGACCTGCAGATTGGATCTGGCCGTGGGATCTTGTGTGGCTGGCAGCATGGAAATCCTCATTGAATCTCTTTGCTTGTAGGCTGGGCATGTGCTCTCCAGGCCTCTGTTAGGCGCACAGGATTTACTAATTACACAATCTGCTTGGCTTGATGTGTCCATGCCTGCACCAGGTCGGGGGACCCTTGGATACCCGGGGCGGAAGGGACATGGCCCTGACCTAGACCGAGCTCCTCTTAGAAGCCACTGTACCTCACCCTTTCACTAAGTGTTACATCATGATATGCTACAATGCTGGCAAGTAGGGCCGCTGCGTCTATGAACTGGCAGAGAGTGAATCCTGGGACAGGGCCCCACTGTCCGTGTGAGATGAGTCTGATGTGCTGTCGCTCCCTCTTTTGTATAATCACAGCAGTAGAGAGCATTTATGAAGTGCTTTCTATGTGCTGGCACAAGTGTAAATCTTAGTATGTAACGTCTCCTTTAATTCCGACCCTAGAGGGGGTGTCAAGTATTAGCCCCCTGTGTGCTCACTGGTGATTGTACACCTTGTTCAAGACCACCCAGCTGTAAGTGGTGGAGTGGGGAATGGAACGCTAGTCAGTCAGGCTCTAGACCCACAGATGGCCTCCCTAAGGTCACAGTGGAGAGCCAAAGGGCCTGAAGGCTATCTGCTCCTGCTGCACCTGTCATCAGGAGAAGGCAGAGGGTGGGGAGGACACAGGGCTCGGGCAGCCAGAACAGGTTATTCAGCCCCATGAAGCTGGGGCTAGCCACACTGGCTACAGATCAGGGGCACAAAGGAGCAGGATATTTACCCTGTGATGGGCAGGAAGGGCAGAGAAAAACACCAGAGGTGTTTCTGTCCTGAAGAGCTAAATCAGAGATATTACCAGGCATTTCTGGTACCAGGCTTCACACTGATGGAGAGGATGGAGGGAGGAAGGAAGGGAGGGAAGAAGTGAGGGTGAGGAGAGGGAAGAAGGGAGGGGGAGAGGAGGGAGGAAGTGAGGGTGAGGGGAGGGAGGAAGGAAGAAGGCAAAGTCTTCTCAGCTCAGTGAATATTAAGATGAATGGCTTTATTTCTTGGTTGTTTGGTTGGTAGGTTGGTTTTCAGGGTCATGGGTAATGGACAAAGCATAGGTTCACTTGCCTGGTCAAAGCAGTCCCTGAACTTTCTTACTAAAAAAAAAAAAAAAAAAAAACCCGGCAGCCAGGCCTTTAGCTCCTGGAGATCTCCCCCTGCCCAATTCTTCCTTGACCTTTCCACCGCATCTTCCACTCTACACCCATTTAACAGAGACTCAAGATCAAAATTGTGATTGTGAAAGGTTTATTCAGGTAAGAGGTATTAGGCTAGGCTCACTCTTAGTGATGGATACAGGTCATCTTATGCACAACTCATTTTAAATGGTATGTAATAAGTACAAAACATAAGCTCGCGCCATTTCCAAGTAGTGAGAGAAAGAGTAGCTGGTGTCATTGAGCGCGCACTACCTTCCAGGTGCTGAGCGAGGCCCCGCGCACGTCGTCCTCCGACCTCTCCACGTGCTTACAAGGTTAGCTGTCCTTCCCCCATTTAACAGGTAAGCAACCGGCGGCTTCGGGGGGAGTCATGTCACACAAGGGCACATAAGTACCAGCTCTTGAATTCTCCAGTCTTTGAGAGTGGAAGCTTTTTCTTTTTATCTCTTTTGGCCTTTGCTGATGCCTGGTGATAGGACTTTCTACAACTGGGCCAATTTCCCCTGTCGGGCTCTTTACCAAACATTCCAGGTAGACTTATCACCCTGTGATAACATGGGAAGTTCTCATTCATTCCATCTGTATCAAAGCCTAAAAACAAAACAAACAGGAAACTGTATTCATAAAAAAATATATATGAATTCAACTGTATCGATCAAAAAAAAGTCTGTAGAATTGTTAAAAATGTATTTACAAATTCCTTTTTCCTCTGTGCTTCATTAGTGCAAATGACATACCCCGTTCTGGTATCAGGGCCGGGACTCTTGCCGCCCAGCTGCTGTCTCTGCATCCTGGCCATCCCACTGCTCACTGATGCCTCTCTGGACAGGGTCGAGGCTGTGTGCTGGCCTAGTGGGCAGAAACGAGTAAGACCCAGGCTGCGGGGGGCAATCAGGCATGCTCATTAAGTAGCAATGAATGCAGGGCCTACTCTGAGAAGTGCTGTGAGGAAGGCTTAGATAAAAGGCGTGAGAGTGCAGAGAAGGGAAAGGCCTTTCTGTCTCAGGGAATCAGCAAGGCTGAAAGATGGGTAGGAAACAGATGGGGGAACACCGTGAGGAGGGCCGAGGGCCCAACTTCTTTCTCACCATCATTGCTGCTACCACGGTGGCCACGTGCCAAGCTCTGTGCCAGGCACCTTATCCACATTACATCACTTACTCCTCAGAGCAACCCACTGAGGCTGTTACTGCTACCGCCCCCTCCTTTCGGATGAGCAATCTGAAGCTTCTTGCCCAAGGTCACACAGGTAAGTTCCAGAAGCAGGCTTTGAATCCAGGTCTATCAGAAGCCAGAGCCCCTGCTCTTAGAGTGATTTACCATTTTCAGAGAACTTTCAAATTCGTTATCCCATCTGATCTTCCTGTACCCAGAGTTTCTCTATGTCTCACCAGCCTGTTGGCACAAATGAGTCACCCTACCGGTAACAGTGTGAATTTTACTTGCCCTCCCCCTCCCCCTCCCTTTGCTCACTTTGGTTCTCTGGCCACCTGCAAAGCCTCACCCACCTCTAGCGAGAGTCCCAGGGGGTATCTATGGTCACCTTTTCCTGCACTGCTCCCCCGTTAAAGCTCACTGCCCAAGAAGGCCATGGAAGGTCCCACCCAATCTGTCCAGGCGTGTCCCCTTTGAGAATCCTTCCCCAGCAAGCCGAGGCTCAGGACCCTGCACTAGGTGTGCGACCTCAGCTCAGCTACCCCTGGCCCACCCCCATGAGCCTCAGTTTTCTTATCCGGGAAAGCAGAGAGGTTAGTTCAGTTCCACATGTGTTCCCTGAGCAGCGGCTAAATATAATGGTGAACCATGGAACCAAAGGAAGGGGGTGAATCGAGCCAGGCCCTCGATAAGACACACACATAAGCAATTATACCCCCAAGACCCATGTGCAGGGCGTAAGGGCCACAAGGGAATCAAACTGTTGTGGGAAGGGCTGTTTCTGGCTGGTGAGAGGCCCCATATGGCAGCCATTCATGGAGGCCTTAACATACACCAGATCCCAGCTCAGAGCTTTACCCGCATTAACCCATTTAATCCTCCCCCAAAGCCAGTTGAGGCAAAGACAGAATTATCCCCATGTTAGAGAGGAAACTGAGGCTCAGGGAGGTGAAGTCATTTGCCCAAGGTCACACAGTTAAGTAAGTGGTGGCAGAATTAGGTCTGACAGCCCCTAGCTCTTAATTGCTATCTTCACAGAAGTGGGGTCAGTAAATCTTGGCTTTGTAAACGAGCTCAGTCCTGATACTGCTCAGATCAATCCTTCCCATGTTATGATTGTAGAATCACACATTGTTTCCCCATCTGCACAGTCAGCTGGAACAAAAGTCCCTGGAGCTCAAGTCAAACTATGGGGACCAACTCTGAAATCATGGAAAAACCTCAAGTGGATGGTCAGGGCTGTTTCATTGGAAAGTTTTTCTCCCGTGCAGTTTTCAGAAAACTTGGGAGCCCTGTGTCCCTTGTTCGTGCTAGACCTCGGCCTGCGATGGTGTCTGGCTGATCAATGATAGTCATAACCATGAGTATCATGGAGAGCGCTTCACATGCACCCCCTCATTTCATCTTGATGACAGTACGCAGTGATATTCCATCTCCGTTTTACAGAGAAGAGAACCCGGTCTCGAAAAGAAGAAGCCTCTTTCCGGAGGTGACCCAGGCAGTAAGTGGCTGGTCCCTGAAACAGGTCTGGTGACCCTAAAACCTGCCCTCTTAACGATGACTTGAATGCGTTGCTCATTTTCCGTTCTCGGGGATTCTCAACCGAGGCTGCCCATTCACAATACCTGGGATACTATTTAGAATACTATGGTGAGGCCCATCCCAGACCAATTAAATCAGTCTCTGGGAATGGACTCAGGTTGAAAACCTTGCCTCTAGGACATGCCTGACATTCTACCAAGAGCCTCAGCCAGACCTGGAACTTCAGAAAGAATTGGATAGTGGGAGGGGGAGAGAGGAAGGCTACCTGATTCTTCTCCTCCCTTCCCCTTCCATCTCCTCCTTTTCCAGCCAACCGAGGGACTGGCCTCAGCCTTTCTCTTGATCTGAGATCATTTGGCCTTTGGGATAAGATTTCTATGTGACCCCTCCCCCACACTGTGCCTCATAAGCCTGGCACATAATAGGTGCTCAGTAAACATAATAGGTGGTGAACAGATCGTGAAGAGAACCCTCCAGCCATTCCTTCCAGGCAGGTGAGATTGCATGGATCTATTCTGCTGGAGTTCAAAGAACATGCACAACCGGAAGGAGACTTGCCCACCCCGGCAGGTAGCAAGATGCTCCCATCAGCCACTCATGAAGGTGCCCTTTGCACCACCTCTTTCCCAGTAATAGGTATTAACTTAAAAAAAGAGATCCTTTCTAATTTAATGGGTAGAAAACAATCTCGGTTTTGGTTTGAATTTACATTTCTTTGAATACTGGTGAGGACGAACATTTTTTTCATGTGCTTATTAGTCATTTGTATTACTTCTTCTGTGAATTGTCTGTTCCCAATTTACTAATTTACGACGAGAAATGTAACTGCCAAGGGGACCGGATACACGTGTCCTCCAGCCAACACACCAGCTCCCTGTAGGCACACTCCTCAGGATGCCAAACTCTAATCAGGAGATGCTTGGTGAACACAGCATGAGCAAAAGGAGGGGTTGATTATAGGATTCCAGGATTTAAGGCATCAGGGCAAGCTAGACTTACCGCCGGGGTCCACAGAATCCCTGACTACGGATCCTCCCTCTTTCCCTCCTCTGCCTCCCTAGCTGCCCAGTTTCAGATGGACATTTCTTTCTTTAGAAACATGACTACATTCATTTTAGTGCTTCCTCTGGCCCACGATCCATCCTTGATTGTATGCTTGAACTCTCAAAGCAATCTTCATCCCTAATTCCTGTGCCTCCTTGGGCCACCTTCCCATTTCCTGGGGATTTACAAAGTCTAGCCTATAGCTTTGGGGGTGTCTGCCCCTCCCCTTGTTGTGCTGGAATTGCCTCCCTTCTATAAAGTGTGAGCAGTTTCAGGGGGCCTGGACCTTCCACATTCAGAACGTTTACGTACTTGTGCCTTTTCCAAGCCCTTCCGTAGACTATCCTGGGGGGCCTCTGACTTCCACAAAGTTAAGATCCATTGCTATAGAAGACTCTGAGAGTGGAGAGGAAGGAATGAATGGCAACCCCCCCCCCCAAAAAAAAAAAAAAGAACTAGAGGAACTAGAAAGAGGAGATCCAGCTGGGTGTGTGGTCTGAAGGGTGCCTGGAGCAGGAAGCACAGGACAGATTTTGTTTAAGGGCAGGAGGAGAAAGAGGATTTTCAGTGGGCAAGGGCTGGGTTTCTCTGACCTCGAATGTGCTGCAGTCTCCTTCCTGCTGGCCTTCAGTGCCCTTTACCTCTACCCCAGACCTCCAGAATGATCCTCCTAAACCAAATCTGACAGACTCACTCCCCTCCTTCAACCCTTCCTGTGTGCCCGCTACCCATGGGATAAACTCCCAAATCCCTGAAGACAGCATGCAAAGTCCTACACAGCCTGGCCTCAACTTTCCCTTCCAGGCTTGCCGCTTTTCCCCAGCAGATTGCTGGATGGTTCCTGAATATGCCATGCATGCTCACACCTCCGGGCCTTGGCTTGGGCAAGGCCTTTGGCTTGGGACACCTTCCCCGACTTGGCCCACTCCTTCTTGTTTTTTTAAGACCCAGCTCAAATGTCCACTCCTCCCTGGAGTCTTTCCTGAGCCCCTTCCTTCCTCGAAACCCTTAATTATGGCATTTACCACATATATGAGAGTGTAACTTTTCCAAGCATCCTCCTCTCCTAGACCATGAGGATCCTGACATCAAATATCGTGTCTGGTTTATCTGGGTGTCCTAACCTCCAGCATGGTGCCACACATAGTAAGGCTGAATGAATGAGAAGTTCTCTGATGCTCGTGGGGAAGCACCATGCAGAGAGAATCAGGAGGTCAGGCTCAGGTTCCTAACCCCTTGGGTGCTTGGACAAATTCCTTATTCTCTCTAGTCCTCAGTTCCTTTTCTGCAGGAAAGCACTGGGACTTCACTATCTACAAGGTTATTTATTAAGACTATCTCTGTACAAGAAACTGTTCTAGAAATAAACATATTGTAATAATTATATATAATGCATATAATATATGCATTGTATAATACACATTGTATGTATTTATTATACAATAATGTATATAAATATTTCTGGTAGAATGAAAAGACAAAAGCAAAGTCCTAGAAGTCACGTGCAGTCTACCTAGAACCAAGGAAGGCAGGACTAAGACCTCTCAAGGGGAGAGAGTTTTTAACTTTGGGGCAACAGTGTGTGTCATTACAAGAAGCACCATGCTGCCTTGGCCCCAAAGAACTAATGTGGTGAAGTGAAATAAACATGGATATGAGAGTCTGGCAGAACACTGCTCAAATCTCAGCTCTGCTACCCTCTGCATGACCCATAACAAGTCACTTTACCTCTCTGAGCTCTGAAAGCTGGACATTGTCCGGCTACCCCCAGAGAGTTGCTATTAGGACTCAATTGGACATAGGACTCCATGAATGCTAGAATTCCTTTCCCTTTACTCCCAAGGGTTGTAAGCTACAAGGAAAGGGAGCTTGGACAAGAGACTCAATCCTTAGCCTCAGTTTCCTCATCTGTCAAGAGGGCTATTTTGAGATGAAGTGAGATCTTGGGTGCAGACAGCTGTGCTATCGATGTTAAACTGAGTGTTAGCTTCCCTCCCAGCCTGGCAGTGGAGTGTAAACTCCAGCTCCATCTTCTTGGGCAGAAAGCTTGAAACAAGGGATTCAGAGCTCTGGAGACAGCTGAGAAGGAAGCACAGTCAAGAAAAAGAGTCAGAGGAAGGGCTGTGGAGCACGTGACGATTTGCCTTCTCCCATCAGAAAACGCTCTTAAACAAACAGCAAGTTTCCTCCATTAATAAGGCCTGTGGAATGCAGATGAGATTTTTTTTCCTCCTCCTTTTTTGCTGATTAAGTTCCCCCGAAACCCCCTTAAGAATTTTAATAAGAAATGCAAAAATCAACAAAAGTCCTGCAAACCCTTTCCTGTTATTAAATAAAGGGAAAGTAAATATTGCAAATTGGACATATTTCATAAGAGGATGTTTTGTTTGGGCAAAAAAAAAATGAGAAAGAAAAGAAAAAGCCATTTGCTTTCTGGCAGCAAATACAAGTCTTTGCTGAATTTTGGTTTCAAATGTGATGACTGGGGCATTATTGCTGGTTTGCCTGGAATTCAGACCTTTTGATATCTGAGGCAGCCATACCCAGGAGAGCAGGAAAGCCAGGTTTGAGCCATGTTGGACCTCTTCTCCCCTGTCTCCTGTGAACAGAATAGAGAGTTTTCCAACCACCAAGGAAGTTATGATCCTGAGCTCAGAGGTGAGCACCTCTAAGGGGTCACACACAAGACAAAAGCAACTTGGAACAAAGAAGAATTTTATGGGAAAGTAAAAACCACAAAATGTTCTCTGTACCTCCTTTATAGGGTAAGAGACCTTTTATGAGACTATAAAACATATTGTATCAATGCAGCACAGTAGTCCTGCAGTCAGGTGGACCTGGATTTAAATCCTACCTTTGTCACTTCTTAGCTGGGCTACCTTGGATAAATTACTTAACCTCTCTGATACACTTTCCTCATCTTCCAAAATGGGGAGAATAAAGGGGCACCTGGGTGGCTCAGTCAGTTAAGCATCTGACACCTGATTTCTGCTCAGGTCATGATCTCACAGTTCATGGGATCGAGCCCTGAGTGGGGCTCTGCACGACAGCTGGAGCCTGCTTGGGATTCTCTCTCTCCTCTCTCTCTCTGCCCCTCCCCTGCTTGCACTCTAAATAAATAAACATTTTTTAAAGGGGAGAATAGAAGTATTTACTAATAGGCCTGCTATGAGGAATAAATGAGTGGGGAAATGAGCCAATGCAAGGAAAGTGCTAGGCTCTATATGTATCTCATGTTATTTTGTGTAATATGAAAATGTAAAGGAAGAGGAAAAAGATTTCTCTTTATTTCTTTGTAGTGATTGGCAGTTTGCAAAGAACATTAGCACTCATGACTTTACATGCCTGCCAGCTCAGCCCCAGGAGACGGGCAAAGTGAGCCTTACCCTTCATTTGTGGTTGGAGCACCTGTTGCTGGAAAGTGGGTGTGACCCCTCAAGGACCCGCATGAAGAAATGGTCTGTGACCATGAGGTCAGAAAAAATGACCAAAGGAAAGGAGGGAGAGAAGCCAGAGGATGTGGCCATTTCCAGCCACAGAGAAGCCACATCTGCCCCCGGGCCCCCCCACCCCCCCCCCCCCATTCCTCTCTGTCCTCCTTGTGGGGTTCCTGTGACCTCACCTGGCACTGGCTTCTCCCTGGCAGGGACAGCAGTCACAACGTGTTGGGACTGCTTGTAGAATGCCAGGATGGGATCTTACGCTGAAATGCTGGTGCATTGGACCCCACCAGCCACATTCCCATAGCAGAGCCTCGGCCTGTGCACCCTATAGGGCTAGAACCTGTCTGCCACTTCCCCTGATCCCTTTCTTCCAGGCTCCTCTCAGACCCAGAGTACTGGCAACCGCCCTCATCAAACCGCTGATGCTAAACAGGAAAATTATTTTGGTTTTGTGGTTTTTCTATCTTTGTATTTATTTGTTTACCTGAAGCATCTTTTTGTGCAAAAATTAAAATCAATGAAGAAATACAACAAATAATTTAACAATCACCTATATTCCCACAGCCACATTTGCTTCTAGGTTTGTTTGTTTGTTTGTTTTTGCCCAAAGCAGAGCTTGAACTCACAACCCTGAGATCAAGACCTGAGCTGAGATCAAGAGTCAGACGCTTAACTGACTGAGCCCCCCAGGTGCCCCCCACCCTCCCACCCCCACTTTTTTAAATTGCAAACCATTATGCCTTGATTTTTAAAATTCTCTGTATGTATCTCTTTGAACATCTGTGCCCAAGATACTCTAAGGAATTTATCCCTAAGTCAAATGTGCTTGATTGTGAAGAACAGGACAGGAGCAGGCATACCTGGGATTCATCCCCCCTCTGGTGCTTATTCCCTGTGTGACCTTGGACAAGTTACTTCACCTCTGTCAATCTGTTTTCTTACCTACAAAATGGGTATATGATAATTCCTAACTCAGTGGGCTGATGTGAGAGTTAAAATTAAGTGAGACTGTCTCTAAAAAGTAGCTGGAATAGCACAAATGGTAAGAGGCCGGTCTCATCATTCATGTTACAGATTTTTCTAGCAACAAAAGAAGGATGGAAAGGCACATCCTTTGTGCTTTGCACAAGGGACCTGGGCCCAGCAAAGCAAAGCCTCAGAGGCTTGCCCAACCCACCTTACTATATGCTGTCAACTCTATCCCTGAGCCTGGCCTGGTGTTAGCTCCCCAAATAACTGAGCAAATGTACCTCTCAGCGTCTTGGTTTCCTTGCCTGTACAATGCGATAACACCTACCTCAAAGGGCTGTTGTGAGGCTTAAATGCTAGATAATAAATGCAGGGCACTTGTTAAAACTGTGTCCTTTCTTGCTCACCTTGACCCTTTCTCCTTCAAAGCAGTGAAATTACCTGAAGTTTCATCTTGCTGGCAGGGTGAAGCTGGACTGTCCCTAGTTTGATTTTTGTTTCCCAGGCCTTGCACTTTACTTTGCAGATGCTGCAAGTCAACACGTGGAGGTTTTGTGGGGTCCCCGTGTTTGTTTTTCTCCCTGGAAATTGTGTCCAGGAAAAGCTGGGTGCTTTAAATTTGCTAAAATATCTCCATCTAGTGGGCTCGCTGAAATACTGCACAGTTAGGCGCTGTCTGGGAGAAACAATGGGGCGACAGCTGGGGCCGCCCTGCCCAGCTCAGAAACGCCGGTGGCTCCCCATTGTCTACGGGGTAAAGTCCAAATGCCAAGCCTGGAATTCAAGCGCCTGCACAATCAGCCCCCACCCTGCCTATCGAACTTTATCGTCAGCAGCGACCTCCTGCCCCGCCAGCCAGGCCCAGCTCCTCCCCTCCAGTACCTCAAAACCCACACCTGCCTGGCACGCGGGCCTGCCGGGCCTGCCCATGTGCCCCAGCCCACTGTCTCCCTCCTTCTTGCCACTCTCCTGAAGCTAACCCTCCTTCCAGGCTCAGCTCAAAGGCCACTTCTTCTCGGAAGACCCCCCCCACCCATCAACCCATCCTGGTCTTCCCTGACCTCCCACCAACACTTGTTGTTGGCTATTTTTGTATTTCAGAGTTAAAGATGTGTTTTGTCAATGCACTGCCCTCTCGTGTCCAACACAGTGGATTTAAATGATCTCAGGCCCTGGAGTCCCCGTGGATCTGGATCCTTATCTGGCCTTTACCACTTCCCAGCTCTGGGAACTAGGAAGAGAGAGGGAACCTCACCTATGAAATAAGTAGTGAGAACACCTGCCTCACAGGGCTGTGGTGAGAATCAAAACAGGATGTCAAGTGGCCAGCGCATATAAACACCCAACAAATCATCATTAGAGTGGTCAGATACACAGGATATATATACAAGATAAATACAGGATACCCAGTTGAACTTGAATTTCAGACAAACGATCTTTTGAAAATTTTATTCTAGAGAGTGAAAGAGAGCATGAGCAGGGGAAAAGGGCAGAGGGAGAGAGAGAAAGAGGGGGAGAGAGAGAGAGAGAGAGAGAGAGTGTCTTAAGCAGGCTCCACACTCAGCATGGAGCCCAACTCACAACTCGATCCCATAACCCTGGGATCACGACCTGTGTCGAAATAAAGAGTACGACACTCAACCGACTGAGCCACCCAAGCACCCCCAATGATTTTTTTTAGTATAAGTATATCCCAAATATTACATGGAGGTTCCATGTAACATTTCACAGATAAATGATGCTAAGGATTATTGTTCATTTTATGTTTGCTAATGATGTTGGGGAGATATACACACATACATACATACATACGCACGCATGCACACAAACTGGCAGATTCTATGTTTGCAAATTCACCTACTGGCTAACATTTATTTGTGATGCCAAAATCAATATTTATAGCACTTAGTCATTCGCAGACATGCACATGCAGAGCACAGAAAAATTTGAGTCTCCCCATATGCACGTTCCCAGCTGAAGTCAACACTTGATACTCTTCTTGTTCCAGCTCTCATACTGTAAATAAGTTTGCTTTTGGCAGTTTCTTTAGTACCACCTTTTTTCTCATTTTTGTGCTTTCTGTTAGCAATTTCACTGTTTAAAATGGACACCAAGCAGAGTGCTGAAGTGCTGTCATGTGTTCCTAAGCCAAGAAAGGCTGTGATGTGCCTTACAGAGGAAATACCTGTGTTAGATAAGGTTCATACGGGCATGAGTTACAGTGCTGTTGGCCATGAGTTCAATGGTAATGAATCAACAGTAGATATTAAATAAAGTATCTTTAAACAGAAAGCAAGGTTATGTACTGATCAGTTGATAAAAATATTGTGGCCAGAGTCTGTCAGGAACCTAACCCTGTATTTCCCCATGAGCAATGGTTTGGTGTTCATGGTGACTCTATAGAACTGTGAATAATGAGAATCAACTATATATCATATCTATGTAAACATATCAACTATGCATATGAAATATATATGTGATAAAAATTAAATATTTATCTATTAGGGATACATGCAGAAATATTATGAGCGAAATCAATGTCTAGGATTGCTTTCAAATATTCTAGCAGTGGGATAAAGGCATATATAGGGAGAGTATAAAAGAAACAAGATAGCTAAGGTTGAAGATTGTGGAAGCGATGATTTATTAGAATATTCTCTCTACTTTTGTGTTTGAAAATGACCATAACAAAAGGTTTTATTTTTTTTTTCAAAAGGTTTTAAAAAAACACACTTTAGTGAAAATCTCAGGGGAAGAATATCTTATTCAGTAGCTTTCACTCTGGACCTCTGTGGGGACAGGGCTCTCCATGACGCCACCTGAGATCTCATTATGGGCAAATCCCAAACCCTTGAATGCAGAGTTCTGTGCTGAGAGGTTCAGGAGATGTGGCTGCAGTGTCGGTGCCACCTAAGACATGCTCTGCCACCTTTGGCAACTCGCAGTGCCTCTGAACCTTTTTTCTTATCCGTTAAATAAGGAAATTGAACTGGACAACCTCCAGGTTCCCTTTCCTCTCTCATTCTAGGGGCACCTGGGTGGCTCAGGACGTTAAGTGTCCGACTCTTGATTTTGGCTCAGGTCATGATCTCATGGTACATGAGTGTGAGACCTTTATCGGGCTCTGTGCTGACAGCGTGCAGCCTCCTTGGGATTCTCTCTCTCCCTCTCCCTCTGCCCCTCCCACACTTCCACTCTCTCTCGAAAAATAAATAAATAAACTTTAAAAAAAGCCTATCTCATTCTAAAACCAATATTTCCTAAACTGGCAAGTTCTGGTAGTACAATATTAGAGCTTTCTGCCAGCTGTCTCTTCCCTGCCAATTCATCCTGTGATACCACTGTTTGATGAACCTTGCTGAAGTTCTCCCTTTTTGCAACACTCTAACCAGGAAGCTATTCTGATTTTGATTTATCTTAAGTCTGAACTCTTAGCAGAGCAATTAAGGCCTGTGCAGGTAGACCATCCCCTGAAAGCCTCTGCTTAAGGAGGACCAGGAAACAGGGACAACACCGTGTCCATCAGAATATTGCAGGAACATAGAAGAAAGTCATCCAGTTCAGCTCGGGGAGTCAAAAGGAAGTCTCCTGGAGGAAGAGATATTTGAGGTGAGGCCTAATTACTAAGGAATTACTGCTGCAAACAGAGGGGAGAAGGATGTTCTAGGCCAAGGCAAGTTGTGTGTGTGTGGGGAGGGGGGGGGGTGAAGGCCTGGAGACAAGAGAAAGTTGGGGAACAGTCCCAGATTTCAAAGCCCATCACACCCTAGCCCCATGAATCTCTGTCATTATTTGCCACCCTTCCCTGTCACCCACCTTCCCCACCTGCCCAGCGTGTGTGGTATGTGTGCTGGGGACCCTGGGATTCTATTTGGGAAGGCATATATTGGACTCCTTACTAGAAGTCCTTTAAAATAACCAGGTCAGGAGAAATTTTTACACCTCCCAACACATTTTGCTTTGCTCATCCAGCATAATTCTGACGGCCCACTTTTCAATAGAGGTACCTGAGTCTTAGAAAAGTAAAGTCACTCAAGACCAGGGAGGAAGTGGGCATTCAAAGGCAGGTCTGACTCCTGGCTGTTATCCTTCACACTGCACAGGGCAACCAGTGCACACAGAGACTTTGAGTCAGGTGTCTGTGAGAGGCCGCTTCCTTACAAGTTCCGGGCATGCTGCAGCTTATACATACACACTGAGAAAGCGGAGGTCAGCGTCAGGGCCAGGTCAAACAGTAAAGTCTTGTCGCCTCAAGTGCCTATCCCCACCCCCCCCCCCCCCCCCCCCCCCCCCCCCCCGACAGATTCTAAGTCTTCATGCCTGGGTTAAAGCTTGGGCTCCACTACCTCCTGGCTATGTGACATCGGACAAATAACTTCGGACCTCATTTGTAAAATGAATCTTGCGAGACTGTCGTGAGGATTAAACGAAAACACCATCTGTGTAGGAAGCGGTCCGTACAATCCTGGGAAGGGTAATACAGACAACTCGCTCACACGCACCAAAGAGCCAGCAGCAAGCACAGAAAACCCTCCTTCACGCTGTGCGCAGGCGCTCGAGGCAAAGACCCCCCGCGGGCGCTCCCGCGGACTCTGCGGCTGCGCATTCGCACGGTTTTGCGACCGAACTGCTTGACGGCGGCGGGGTCAGCCCTCCGGCTGGTGTTGCCGAGGTAACGAGGGGCGCGTGGGGCTCTGGAAGGTAAGGCTCCGGGGCCCATGGCGAGCTACGGCTCGTGACGCTAAGCGTCGCGGCGGCTGCTCCCTGTGGGGGGGGGTCTGCTGTGAGAGGAGACGTTGGCTTCTTCGAAAGTCCTCAGGAGCTGGAGTGGGGAGTGTAGAGACTTTCTCCGGGGTCCCACAGCCAGAATAGAATGGGCCGAAATGGGGAGCCAGGCTTCCCGGTTCCGCCGGAATTAGCCCCTCTCCCCTTGTCCGAGCACCTGTAGCCGTTCATGCTTCTCTTCTTCGTTCTTTCCGAAGAACACGACGCCACGTTCGGTGCTGGGGGCTGGGGACGTCGAGGTGCATCGGAGGCCCGAGGGGAGCCTCAGCAGCTAATGCGGTTCTTGGGGCGCTGGGGGCACTCAAGGAAATCCGCAAAGGGATAAGTTAAGACAGGGAGTTATGAATTTGGTGGGCCCTGAACACTTTCTGGCTTGTGTGCCATCATTTACTGCAGTTGCAACCTCCATCTGACTAGCATTTTGCACACGACAGGCCCAGTATGAGGCGCTTTGGCCTTTTTCACGCAATTACCCACCTTATCCTCACAACTGCTTTCAAAGGGTTATCTTTTGTTTATGTGGCTTAGTCTCAGGTCCTAACTTGAAAGCTCCCCAGGGACTGGATTGTTTGCCTTGTCCCTTTCATCCTTGCCTCCCTAAGCCCAGGAGGTACACCTTTGGAGCTTCAAACATTTTTTAATTGGGAGGTGAGCTTTACTAGGTGGGAGGTTTTAACCAGGCTTGTTTGGCAGAGTGTTCCAAGGGGGTTGGAAAGTTAAATGGAGCTACCTCCCCCATTTTTGTTCTGCTGTGTTTTGTTTTATTTGGAATAAACATTTACTGAACATCTAAACAGTGTGTGTCTGCTCAAGGGAAGAATAAGGAACAAGCCCTGCTTTTGATAGTAAATATACTTAACACTACTTGTGTCTGGAGTCAAGTATGCCCAGGTTTGGTAAAGGAAAAGCAACAAATCCCTTACAGGTGGGTAGCACTCAGCCCCTGAGTCCCTGTCCTCCTCTGAACAACGGGAATAGTAATAGTACTTACGTTAAGGAGATGTTGGGATTGAGTTTGAATAGGCTATCCTATCACCAGTGGTTGGCAGCTTTGGCTACGTGTTGAACTCACCTGGGTCCCACCCCAGAATTTCTGATAGAGTTGCAGGTAAGTTCTGAGCATTAGGAGTTTTAAGATTTCCCCAGGTGATTCTAAGGGCAACCAAGCTTGAGAGCCACTGTTGCATACAAGGTTAATTAATCTCTCTTCAGCTATCATTCCCTGCTTAAGAGTCTGCATTGACTCCCAAGTCTGAACCAGCCTTCACATTACAAACCCCTTGACAACTGGCCCAGTCATTCCTCTGTATCTGTGTGTGCTTTAGACATGGGTCCTCCTTTAGGCTAGTCTTCTTGCAATGCTGTGTCTCCATACGATAGGGCTTGGGTAACTGGCCCTCTTTAAGCCTCAATTTCCCTGTCTGTGAAATAAGAATAGTAGTACCCATGTGTATAAAAATGGCATAGACTGCCTGGTGTGTTGTACCTACTGATGATGATCACCTCTTCTAGTTTTATTCACATGCCACATCTTACATTATGTTGTGCTTCTATAATGGCACTACAGAAACATTTCTTAAATGCCTTTTGCAGATATGGAGAATAGTGAATTCCTTTCTCCCCTGCTTTGTCTTTCAAATTCAGCACAAGACAACTCTTTCACAAAACTATGCAACTAAAGATCATTTGGTTTCTCCTATTTAATTTTATTGAGAGATCATTCACATCATAAAACTCACCCTTGTAAAATGTACAGTTCAGTGATTTTAGTACATTCACAGAGTTGGGAAGCCATCACCATCACTGCAATTTAGTTTTAAAACCTTTTCAGCACCCTCAAAATAAACCTGTACCTATAACCCCATTTCTCCCTTCCCTCAGCACCAGGCAACCACTAGTCCATTTGGGGTCTCTGGATTTGCTATTCTGGACATTTCATATTAGTGGTCTTATATGTGGTCTTTTGTGACTGCTTTCACTTAGCATAATGCTTTCAAGCTTCATATACACTGTAGCATGTATTAGCACCTCATTCCTTTATTGCTGGTAATCCATTACATATGGACACACCCCATTTTGTTGATCCATTCATCTGTAGATGGACATTTGGGTTGTTTCCACTTTTTGGCTATTATGAATCACACTGCTGTAAACATTTGGGTACAGATTTTTGCATGAAAATGTTTTCAGTTTTCTTATATCTGTGCAAGGAGTGGAATTGCTGGATCACATGGTTATTCTTTGTGGGGTTTTTTGTTTCTTTGTTTATTTTGAGAGCAAGTGCAGACAGAGAGGAAGACACAGAATCCTAAGCAGGCTCCACTCTGTCAGTGCAAAGGCCGATTCAGGGCTTGATCTTACAAACCATGAGATCATGACCTGAGCCAAAGTCAAGAGTCAGATGCTTAACCAACTGAACCATCCAGGTGCCCCGATCATATGGTTATTCTGTGTTTAACATTTGAGTGATTTCCAGACTGTTTTCCAGTCCTGTTCAATTTGAAGATGAAGAAACAGGTCTCAGAGAGCTTAAGTGGGTTATGCAAGTTCACATGATAATAATGGCAGGTTTGCATATATAGGAGGGCTACTATGAGCCAGCTTCTTGATATGCATGCTGCCACATGGGCGGAAGTGACACCAGATCACAGACTGAGGTTTTGTGAAAAACGGCATGTTTTGTGGCAGGAAGCTTTCTGTTACACACACTTGGGTTGGAGTACAGGGTTTTTGCCACCAAGTGTCCTAGCTCATTCTTGCTTTTTAAGAGTATAGCAGCAATCGGAGGGAAGATTCCAACCCAGGCAAATTCAAATATAACTTCATTTTCACTTGTTCAAGGGAATTTAATTGGAAGTTCTTGTAGTTAGCCATTTAACATTTCCTCTTTTTCAAAAATTCCAAATGTAGCCTATACAAGTTAAATACTACCTAGAAGTTATAAAAGTGAAAAATCTGATAAAAGTCCAAATTGTTCCTGGATATCTCTTGAAAGTTTCTCACTAGATTCCAACATCCTGCCTCAAAAAAGCATTAAGTTTTAGAATAAATTGCTGCTGCTTCTGTTGAATACTCAATACTATAGTTGGCTTGGATTGAGGGATAAGTCAGCAAGTGAAAATTTAGATAAAATGCTCTTGGAAGAAAATCTCTTAATTGTGCATCAACATGCGATACACATTGTTTTGTTATGAATGCTTTACAATAATGTGTGCATATGCTCTGGTTTCTCTTCAGATAGTATAAATCTTTTGCCTTTTACAATAATGTGTGTGTGTATAGATAAAATGTATATATGTATCATGTTCAGTATGTAATTCCATTGAGGGATCTATTTAAAAATTAAATTATTCTAGCATTTTGCTGCTTAGAATATTTGGTCAATTCTATAAAGGTTCCAACTTGCTGATTCTTATTTTTCATAGTTATCTTTGTAATTTTTCAATCTCTATAACTCTTCCTTGGTCTGTGTTTTCCTTTGTCCCGATCTAATTCCTCAGTTTCTTTGAGAGGATGGATGTATAAAGGTATCACACATTGGACAAGGCATGCAATTTCTTTTTAATGGTCATAAACCCATAAAACCACTTACCTTCCTCAGATTTGGCCACCATCATTGGCTGTTTCAGGCTTGATCGCATGTATTGCCCAGTGGGATGCTGGTGTTAACTGCAGGAGGCACTTAACGAAGTTTTACTTCGTTCTTTGGATCCATGTAGATGAAACGTGTGATCTGGCTCCAGTGTATCTTTAAGCACCAGATATGCTCTCAGCTTAAGTCGAGCCCAGGCCCGGGATGGAGGGAGCAGCAGATTCAAGTCTCCCCTCATGTTCCAGGGCGTCTGTTGGGAGAGTGGAGTGCCCAAACTCTTGCACTGTTTACATTTTCCCTCCTTACATGGGGTTGAGTTTTCCTAAGTCAAATGTATCTGCTGTGGCTCTGTTGCTTTATCACCCAAGGCACTGAACTCCATTTCCTTCCTTTAGCCATTATTGAATTGCAGCTTGTTGTGTTACCTTCGATTTGCTTTTGTGTGTGTTTTGTCTCTTCAAATTGAGTATAAGGCCTGGAAGGGAGAGGTACTCACTTTGGCTTCCTTTACTTCCTCAGAGTATTCAGTGCACAGCAAGCAATTCCATCATTCTCCGGAACCCTTTAGCTCCTAACCTTGAGAAATAGTGAGCCTTCAGACAAAGGGAGACAGATGCAGCCTGTGCTCGCAGCAGAACCCAGAGAGAAGAGCATAGGCTTTAGAATTCCACAGACCTGGGATCATCTGAAGGGGCCTTTTACAAAATCTTTGTAACCTGAACCTGTTTTCCTCATCTGTAGAACGGAGTTGGTAGTACTCACCCCATAATAATAATTAAAGCAAATATACCCACAGTGCTCATTATGTATCAGGTACTCTTCTAGGACCTTTATGGGTCTTAACTCCAAGATAGAGTCTGTTTTTAGCCTTATTTTGCAAGCAAGGAAGCCAAAGCATGGAGAGATTAAGTAACTTTTGCCCCAAATCACACAGCTGCAACTCTGGCTTTAGGGTTCCTGCTCTTGGTGCATGATAGACCCTTAAATGATAACTGTTTCTGTCATTGTTATTATTTATTAATTTACCTTAAAAATTGGGAGATGATTGACCTAATGTTTAGAATGGATTTTAAGGTCCTTTTTTGAAAAACAAAATGCTGACTTAGATTTAATCCTTTGAGGACAGTGTCTCTTTTGGTTTTATCTTTATACCCCTAGCACCTCTGAGTATTGGGAGCCGCTGGTAGGTACTCAGTAAATTGTCTGTTGCCTGAGTGAAAGAATGGGAGTAATCCTAAAAGGCGGGAATCCTATCATGCTTGCTATCAGACTTTTGCATGGCATTGTAACTTTGGGCATGTCACTAGGCCTCAGTCTTGTCCACTATAATTAGAAATATTGCCACTGGCTTCTTGGGCATGGTTGTGGGAATTGAGATACTCTACGTGATTGGGATTTGTTCTCATTACCCTTTCTTTTAGTTCCCTGCATTGTATATATTTATTTTTCTGACAGACTACAACATTTTCTGAGCCTAGAGATGCACTCCCATTTTTGATCAATATAGTTATTGATTGGCTGTTTCTTTCTCCCTGTTATACTCTTTAAAAACCAGCTACCCTTGAGAAATGGCGGAAGCAGTTTTCCACGCCCCAAAGCGGAAAAGAAGAGTGTATGAGAGTTATGAATCTCCTTTGCCAATCCCTTTTGGTCAGAATGGTGGGCCTAAGAAAGACTTCAAAATATTCACTGCTGAAATGATAAACAACAATGTAATCGTGAGAAACGCAGAAGATATCGAGCAGCTGTATGGGAAAGTAAGTGCCAGCTGCTTTGGTGTGGCTCCTTCCTCACAGCCCTGAGCCAGCTGTCCCTGTTGCTTCTCCCCATCCATTCCCAAAGCAAACTATAATTGAGCCATATTCTTTCCTTGCCATTTGGTGCAGTGTAGTATGGGAACAGCACAATTTGAATCAGGTGCCCCAAAGCCATATGTTAATGAGGATAACTCCCCGACCCATGAACCCATATTTCAACGCATTGACCTTTCTTGTCTTTCCATTATAAAAGGCTTGAGTGTTCATAAAAATGTCCAGCAGTTTACAGAAATGTAATGAGTAAAAAGTAAGAATCCCCACTCGCTCCCATTCCATCCCCGGAGGCAACCTAAGTGGCATATTGTTCTGTGTCATGGACAGATGAGGCTTCAGCATGTCCTTGGCTCCTTATCTGTTCTCTCTTCTGGTTGAGGACCTCTTCTTAGATGAAGGCAAGTTCTAGTTTTTGCTGTTTTCCATAAATGATAGGTGTGGGTTGAGATTGGTAGCTTGCTTGCTTTTTTTCCCCTCCATAGCCAATTCATTAATGGGGGCATTTTTTTTTTTAAGTAACTAGAGGGAAGATATAAAGCTATGAAAAGTAGAATGAATCTCTTGTTAACTCAAATAGTTGTTTTCCATAATTTGGCTATTGTTGAATGGATAAAGAAATTGTGGTTTGTATACACAATGGAGTACTACGTGGCAATGAGAAAGAATGAAATATGGCCCTTTGTAGCAACGTGGATGGAACTGGAGAGTGTTATGCTAAGTGAAATAAGCCATACAGAGAAAGACAGATACCATATGTTTTCACTCTTATGTGGATCCTGAGAAACTTAACAGGAACTCATGGGGGAGGGGAAGGAAAAAAAAAAAAAAAAAGAGAGAGAGGTTAGAGTGGGAGAGAGCCAAAGCATAAGAGACTCTTAAAAACTGAGAACAAACTGAGGGCTGATGGGGGGTGGGAGGGAGGGGAGGGTGGGTGATGGGTATTGAAGAGGGCATCTTTTGGGATGAGCACTGGGTGTTGTATGGAAACCAATTTGACAGTAAATTTCATATATTTAAAAAAAAAACAAATAGTTGTTTTCCTTCTGCTAAAAAATTAGTAATTAAACGTGTACTAACTTGTTTTCTCTTTTCCCGGAAGGGTTATTTTGGAAAAGGTATCCTGTCTAGAAGCCGTCCAAACTTCACAATTTCAGATCCTAAGCTCGTTGCTAAGTGGAAAGGTAAACTTAAATCTTTCAATTCTTTTGACTAGTTATTTTCTTTTATTTTTGATCTTATGCTTCAGATTACACAGGAAATTCTTGAAAATTATATAGGAAGATTCTCTAGAGAAGAGGTAACATGCACAGTGGCAATTTTACTGCTAAAACTAGCAACTACACTAATTCTAATCAAGGTGGAAGGGTCCTTATGGTTGGTGAAAATGTGTTTTATCGAATTTCTGGAATTGTCAGAAATGTTATTTACGCTTTTCTGTTGTTGAACGTTGACTAACAGGGTACTGTGCATGTGGAAAGTACTAGTAATTAAGTACCTCATCACCTGCATGCAAAATGAGTTTTATATTTTTTATTTTTAGAATTAGAATTTACAACAATAACCATAACATTAATGAATTTGTTAAAACATTAACCAATGTGTATAGTTCTTACTTGCTTACCTTGACTTCTTTAACATATAAATCTTTTACCCTAGTGTATTTGTTTAAGGAAGTCTCATGGTGATTACATAACCAATGCTGGCAGATTAGAACATAATTAGGGTTTTTAAAAACATTTTATTGTAAGAAAAAAACACAAAGTAAAACTATGGTAAGGTACCATTTCAGCAGTCAGATTGGCAAAAATCTGAAAGTTTGACAATATTCTCCTTGGTAAGGCCCTGAGAAATATTCTCACGCATTGCTGATGGGAATGCAGGTGGTCCAGCTATTACAAGGGGAATTTGGCAATGCCTAACAAAATTATATATACATTTGCTTTTTTTTTTTTTTAAGTTTATTTATTTTGAGAGAGAGAGAACAAGTGGTGGAGGGCCGGAGAGAGAAGGAGAAAGAATTCCAAGCAGGCTCTGCACTGTCAACGCAAAGCCCAAGAACGGCTGGAACTCACCAACCGCAAGGTCATGACCTGAGCCGAGATCAAAAGTCAGATGCTGGACTAACTCAGTCACCCAGGCGCCTCTATATACATTTGCTTTTTCCCCTAGTCCTCCTCTCCCCCTAACCACTGGTAACCTTAATATGTTTTCTGTGTCTGTGAGGTTGCCCGTTCTAGATATTTATGTAAGTGGAATCATACATTTTGAAGCCTTTTGTGTCTTTTACTTAAGATGTTTTCAAGATTCATCCCTGTGTAGTATGCATCAGAACTTCATCCTGAATAATATTCCATTTTATGGATATATCATGTTTTGTTTATCCATACATCCAGAGATGGACATTTGGGTTGTTCCCACTTTAGGGCTGTTGTGAGTAGTGCCACTGTGAACATTCATATACAAGTGTTTGTGTGGACATATATTTTCATTTCTCCTAGGTACATACCTAGGAGTGAACTTGCTGGGTCATATGATAATTGTATTTTAATTTTTTTAGGTAATGTCAAACTGTTTTCCTTAACACCTACCCCATGTCACATTCCCACCAGCAATGCACAAAATTTCTAATGTCTCTACTTCCTGTTTTTTGGCTTTTGATTTTTTGGTGTTTTATTTTGTTTATGATAGCCATCTCAGTGTGAAGTGGTAAAAGTTTTTAATATTCATGAAGTCCAGTTTATCTTTTTTTTTTTTTTTTCTTTCATTGCCTCTGGTTTTGGTAGCATATTTAGGAAACCATTGCCAAATCCAAGCTTATGCAGATTTCCCCCCGTATTTTCTTCTAAGAGTTTTATAATTTCAGCTCTTAAATGTAGGTCTCTGATCCATTTTGAGTTAATTTTTGTGTCTGATGTAAGGTAGAGTTCCAGCTTCAGTGTTGTGCCCGTGGATATCCAGTTGTCCCAGTATATGCATTTACTTTTAACCCAGCAATTCCATTTCTAGGAATTTATTTAAAAGATACACTGGAAAATATGTGAAAAGAAATAGCACAAGGCTATTCACTGCTGTGCTTTTTCTTACATTAAAACACTGGAAACAATCCAGATACCCATTAGGAGGGGACCAGTCATTAAACTGTACTACATTCGTATAATAAAGTGCTGTGGAGCTGAGCTGAGAATACAGAGATGTATTCCTAAGTGAAGACAGCAGAGTAAAAGGGAGTCTGCATAGTATGTTATGGTTTTTCTGGAGGTGGGTGGATATAAATATATTTTTTAAATTTAAGGAAGGATATACCACAGATTCTTTTCTTTTTTAATTTTTTTTATTTTACATGCAAATTAGTTAGCATATAGTGCAACAATGATTTCAGGAGTAGATTCCTTAATGCCGCTTACCCATTTAGCCCATCACCCCTCCCACAACCCCTCCCGTAACCCTCTGTTTGTTCTCCATATTTAAGAGTCTCTTGTTTTGTCCCCCTCCCTGTTTTTATATTATTTTTGCTTCCCTTCCCTTGTATTCATCTGTTCTGTGTCTTAAAGTCCTCATATGAGTGAAGTCATATGATATTTGTCTTTCTCTGACTAATTTCGCTTAGCATAGTACCCTCTAGTTCCACCACGTAATTGCAAATAGCAAGATTTCATTCTTTCTGATTGCTGAGTAATACTCCATTGTGTATATATATACCACATCTTCTTTATCCATTCATCCATCGATGGACATTTGGGCTCTTTCCATACTTTGGCTATTGTTGATAGTGCTGCTATAAACATGGGGGGGCATATGCCCCTTCCAAACAGCATCCCTGTATCCCTTGGATAAATGCCTAGTAGTGCAATTGCTGGGCCATAGGGTAGCTCTATTTTTAGTTTCTTGAGGAACTCCATACTGTTTTCCAGAGCGGCTGCCCCAGTTTGCATTCCCACCAGTAGTGCAAGAGAGATCCTCCTTCTCCGCATCCTCATCAACATCTGTTGTTGCCTGAGTTGTTAATGTTAGCCATTCTGACAGGTGTGAGGTGGTATCTCATTGTGGCTTTGGTCTGTATTTGAGCATTTTTCATGTGTCAGTTGGCCATTTGGATGTCTTCTTTGGAGAAGTGTCTATTCATGTCTCTTGCCCAGTTTTCACTGGATCATTTGTTTTTTGGGTGTTGGGTTTGATAAGTCCTTTATAGATTTTGGACTAACCCTTTATCTGATATGTCATTTGCAAATATCTTCTCCCATTCTATCGGTTGCCTTTTACTTTTGCTGATTGTTTCCTTTGCTGTGCAGAAGCTTTTTATTTTGATGAGGTCCCCGTAGTTCATTTTTGCTTTTGTTTCCCTTGCCTCTGGAGACGTGTTGAGTAAGAAGTTGCTGTGGCCAAGATGAAAGAGGTTTTTGCCTCCTTTCTTCTCGAGGATTTTGATGGCTTCCTGTCTTACATTGAGGTCTTTCATCCATTTTGAGTCTATTTTTGTGTATGGTGTAAGAAAGTGGTCCAGGTTCATTCTTCTGCATGTCACTGTCCAATTTTCCCAGCACCACTTGCTGAAGAGACTGTTTTTATTTCTTTCCTGCTTTGTCAAAGATTAGTTGGCCATACTTTGTGGGTCCATTTCTGGGTTCTCTATTCTGTTCCATTGATCTGAGTGTTCTTGTGCCAGTACTTTACTGTCTTGATGATTACAGCTTTGTAGTATAGGTTGAAGTCTGGGATTGTGATGCCTCTGGCTTTGGTTTTCTTTTTCAAGATTGCTTTGGCTATTCGGGGTCTTTTCTGGTTCCATACAAATTTTAGGATTATTTGTTCTAGCTCTGTGAAGAATACTGGTGTTACTTTGATAGGGATTGCATTGAATATGTAGATTGCTTTGGGTAGTATCGACATTTTAACAATATTTGTTTTTCCTACCCAGGAGTATGGACTGTTCTTATATTTTTTTGTGCCTTCTTCAATTTCTTTTGTAAGCTTTCTATAGTTTTCAGCATATAGATTTGTCACCTCTTTGGTTAGATTTATTCCTAGGTATTTTATGGTTTTTGGTGCTCCACAAAGCATCTTCACTGAAAGTGCCCCATGCATACCTACAGAAAGGGTTGGTGAAGTAACTTTCATGGCAGTGTTGGTTCTGGGTGTGGACCTGTGAGTTCTGGGCTCTAGTTCTAGCTCTGGGAATCTGGCTGGCTGAACCTTTCCGCCTACAATGTTACATATTGGTCACCTGATGGTGTGGGTTTTAGTCCTCATCTTCCTTCACCCTGACTTTGGGCAAGTCATTTATCCTTACCCAAACTCAAGCCTTCACCCCAGCGCGTTAGAGGCTTGGAATAGAGGATAATCAATCGGCTGTTAAAAGCCTAGGAAAGTGAGTTCACAGACTCCTACCTCCTTAGGAATTTCAGTTTGCTGTGTCATGACCTCCCTCTTCTGGTAATTTAACATGTAACTATTTAGCAAGTTTTACTGACAGCCTTCCATGTGCCAAGCGCTAGAGATAAACAGGTAAAAAAGCAAATCCCCTCTCCTTGAGATACAGTCTAATTGAGGGCACAGACCAGAAATGATGGATTCTAACCCTAGCTGACATATGACCAAGTGAAGGATTATAAAAGGACTGATTAACTTTGCCTGAGAAGATTAGGAAGAAACACCAAGGAGGAGGAGCTGGGCTCTGAAGAATGAGTAAGAGTTCACCAAACAGACTGGGGGAAACAGGCAGGGGAAGCCATGCAGAGGCTGAGAGGGAGCAAATGCATGGCAGGTCCATGGAATGGCAGGCAGCCCGAGGTGGCAACAGGGCCAACAAGTAGAAGAGAGTGGACAGAGAGGGTAGAAGATGAGGCTAAAGCCAGAATCTGAAGAATCTCCTAAAATGAATATTTGAGATTTACTCCTTCAGGGTGGCCCACAAACTTAATTTTTGCTTCCCTGGCATAAATTCATTTCCTTCAAATTTCTATTACTGTCTGAAACTTAGTTCCTACATAGATCAGGAACAGGTTCTCAATTATTAAGATCATTACACTATTTGAAAACTTTCTAGGTTTCTGGCCAAATGTTAGTAACTGCTGAAGCTGGATGGCGGGTATAGGCAAGGTCATCATGCTGTTTTTTCCACTTTTCCTTTCTCTCTTTTCGAAACACTAATTATGAAAAAAAAATTCTGAGACATACAAAAGTAAAGAGAATAGTAGAATAAATTCCCATGTTCTCACCCATCAGCTTTAATAATTAACTCATGGCCAGTCTCGCTTCATCTGTTCTGCTCACTCTTCCAGTCCCCAGGTTATTTTGAAAAAGATCCCTCACATCCTATCACAGCATCTCTAAGTGGTTCATTATGTATTTCTATAATGATTCTTTTTGAAAAATCTAACGGCTTAAAAAAAAAAAAACAAAGTGGGGCACCTGGGTGGCTCAGTCAGTTAAGCATCCGACTTTGGCTCAGGTCATGATCTCACAGTCCGTGAGTTCAAGCCCCAAGTTGGGCTCTGTGCTGACAGCTCAGAGCCTGGAGCCTGCTTCAGATAATGTGTCTCCCTCTCTCTCTGCTCCTCCCCTGCTCATGCTCTGTCTCTGTCTCTGTCTCAAAAATAAAAACATTAAAAAATTTTTTTAAAAAAAGTATTTTAAAAAAAGGGACACCTGGCTGGCTCAGTAGGTGGAGCATGCAAGTTTTCGTCTTGGGGTCATGAGTTCAAGCCCCATGTTGGGCATAAAGCTTACTTAAAAAAAAAATTTTAATATTAAAAGAACCCAAAACATAATTGTAATACCATTATCACTTTTAAAAATTAATATTAATTCCTAAGCCTCATCCAAAATCTATGCATCATCTCAATTTTTTTCTTTTTTGGAGACTGACTCAAAATCCATCTAGGGCCCATACACTGCAACTGACTGAGATACCTGAAGTTGATTTTAACATATGTTTCCCTGCCATGATTTTTTTCCTGGTGGTTCATTTGTTGAAGCAATGGATCTTCTGTCCTACACAACTTACCCCTGGTCTGATCTCAGATGATTACATCCTTATTGTGCTGTTAACATGGTGCTCAACAAAGGAGGTCACAGGCCCAGTGCGGTCCTTCATCTGCTTGTGGACAGTCCAAGAAGGGCTTGCACCAACCTTTAAGCAACCGACTCACTCAGCACATTGCTTAGTTCAGCTCACCTTGTTTCCACAGTCAGATTTTCATAGAGCAGGAAGCTGTAGGTAAATAACTAAATACCATGTCATCTATATCCATTCTGGTGCAAAGGACTTACCTTGTGACACTTGAGTACTCTGAGCAACACTGGCTTAATAAATATACTCTTTGACACTGTTTCCTATGAATTGGTGGAGTTAGAGGCTTGATTGGATTCAGGCTCAAGTTTGGGGGCAGCCTATCTCATGGGTGGTCCTGTGTGTTTCCTTACAAGACAAAAAATGTCTTCTTGTCTCCTTGTATGTCATCAGCACTGTTGGTGATCATGCTTTAATAGAGGATGCAAAATGGTGATATTCGAATCCTATTATTCCTTCTTTGTTTAGTGGTGAGAATGTTCTATAAAGAGAAACCCCTCACTACTTGGTTACCCTGAGAGCCAGATCATGTTTACCAATTTCCAAAATGATGAATCCTCCACAGGTAAACAGTGAATTTCTTCTGGCATGTATTAGTATGTACCAGTATAAATTAAAAGATTCAAGCATTTTGGGGGATACTATTACCAATGACTGGATTTTAAAACAAATTGTAGTATTATTCTTATTGATGCTCGAATGTTTCCATGTTTGGCCAGCAGAGTCTCTTTTGAAATAAGCGTAGCAGTTTTTGATAAGCTTCCTTACTTCCTGGTGTAAGTTGTTTCATGTAAAAAATCCTGGCTCTCAATCATATCAACATAATTAATCATTTAGTTTTTTACACAATATGCTACCACCTATGAAATAACTGCTAAGGGGTGCCTGTGTGGCTCAGTTGATTAAGTGTCCGACTTGGGCTCAGGTCATGATCTCACAGTTCATGAGTTTAAGCCCCGTGTTGGGCTCTGTGCTGATAGCTCAGAGCCTGGAGCCTGCTTCAGATTCTGTGTCTCCCTTCTCTCTGCCCCACCTCTGCCCCTGCTCACACTCTGTCTCTCTCTCTTTCTGAAAAATAAACATTTAAAAAATTTAAAAAAAACTGCTGAAAGCAATGTGAAGGTTATTTTGCCACTCTTCCTTTCTTTAAAGTATAGGGCAGGTTGATTGCACTGACGGCACCAACTTTAAGCTGTATTACAAAAAAAATTTAAAAATTAAATAAAAAAATAAAAATAAAATAAATAAAATAAAATAAAAGATGCTTTGTGGAGCACTGGACAATAGCGATAAAGTGCGCAGCTTTAGGGCCTTGATGTTCTCATCCAAAAGTAGAGGGCATGTACATTGAGAGGTGGCATAGAGGAGGCAGATTATCAAGCCTCTAATCCTAAGCACATGCCACTGCTGCTGAGCTGCAAGGTTGAGTTGAGCAGGATTTCAGGGTCACATCTGAGCACAGCAAGAGCACCGTGATCTGTCAGCATCCCCTTCCAGGGGTTGGGTTCACAGAGGGATGGCTAATGAGGCACGTGTTTGCCATTGCTGGTTGGGCAGGATTAGTGAACCTGTTAGATGTGTGATTTGGGGCTTCTTAAAATTGTCTTTGTCTTTGTTGCATTTTCAGTGTTTTTTTTTCCTTAAGTAAAAAAAATTGTCTGAACTAACAGAACGTCTTTGTTGTTACAGATATGAAGACAGACATGCCTATAATCACGTCAGAAAAGTAAGTCATGATGGCCTTGGCCAGAACTACAACTTAAATCAGATCTGTTTGTAGATAACCTTTTCCACTGTGGTAGTCCATGGCTTTTTTTTTTTTCTTTTTGGTAGTGTATGTGTCCTTGAAAATTATGTCTGAACTTATTGTGGATCAAATTGAATTTGAAATGTATTGTTTACTTTTTTAAATAATCCTAAACCAAATATTTTGCCCTTCTAATTCCTTCCAAATTATGAACAATTACCCTGTAATGTATATGTCTTTAAGTGCTAAGATGCATACACTTATACACTTAGATCTAAAATTGGCCTCCTGCCCTGTCTTCTTTCCTTGCTCTACACTTGCAGGGTGACAGAAACGCTTTCACAGAGACTCTTCCTCATCCACTCACACAGCCACAATTCCTTCCTCTAGCTTTTCTTTACACTCTTCCCATTTCCTCCAAACTTTTCTCCCTGACCCCCCCTAACACATGCACTGCCTAGCTATCACTGTACATCCCACGATCCAGCCTACATACCACTCTCCTAGAGGTTCTTTCCTCACCACCACCCCACCCTTGGTTGAGGTCATTCCTCTGGCTCCCATGCAGTCTGCCTTGGCGTCCCTCCCTGTGCCGTCCATCACATACCCGGATTGAGACTATCGGTTCCTGGAGAGCAGAGACCATGCCGGATTCCTCCCTTCAGCCCCAACACTTAGTGGTCCCTTGGTAGGATTTTGTTGACTCAATATTCATGCATTTAAATCTTCATTGAGGGGCATCTGGGTAGTTCAGTCAGTTAGGCATCCAACTCTTGATTTCAGCTCAGGTCATAATCTCATGATTCATGAGTGTGTGCCCTGTGCTGGGCTCTGTGCTGACAGCTCAGAGCTTAGAGTCTGCTTGGGATCATTTGTCTCCCCCCAACCCCCACCCCTGCCCTGCTCACACACATGAGTACTTTCTTTCTCTCTCTCAAAAACAAACAAACTTGATAGATAGATAGATAGATAGATAGATAGATAGATAAAGGCACCTGGGTAGCTCAGTTGGCTGAGTGTCCAACTTCAGCTCAGGTGATGATCTCACAGTTCATGAGTTTGAGCCCCACATCAGGCTGTCTGTTGTCATCACAGAGCCCACTTCAGATCTTCTGTCCCCCTTTCCCTCTCTACCTCTCTCCTGTTTACACTCTGTCTCTCAAAAATAAACATTAAAAAAAATTTAGGGGTGCCTGTGTGGCTCAGTCGTTTAAGCATCTGACTCTTGATTTCAGCTTGGGTCATGATCTCATGGTTCGTGAGTTCAAGCCCCACATCGGGCCCCATGCTGACTCTGGCTCAAGCTTGCACTCTGTCTCAAAATAAATAAATTTTAAAATATATATATAAGAATTGTACTAATAAATACTTAAAAAACATATAAATAAATAAATCCTCAGCATCCTTGAAGGGCAACTCAAAGTGCACCTCTTCTGTAAGCCTCCTAAAAATATCCATGCCCACGATGATGTTTCATCTTGCTTCTAGCACATACTGGCAGAATCTGACAGCTCCTTTTTGGTTTCGTGCTCGGTAACCCCATGGCCAGAGGAGTGGCCAGGAGGCAGTGATACCGGGGAGATCTCAGTGGCTGCTCTGGCTATAACTGCAGGCAGGGGCTGGATGTCAGGTTCTAGTCCATGGGAGGGGCCTGCTAAGGACCCAGCAGAGCCCCCATCCCAGGAGTAGAGCCCCCATCCCAGTAGTAGCTGGCAGAAAAGCCGCAGTCAACATAAAACTCAGAAACAGAGCAGAAGCCTGACCCTCAGAACTGCATCCGGATCATGCTGGCAGTGAACATGGCATGGCATCAAGCCATTTTGAGTATGTGAGGTTCTGGGTGGGGGGAGATTGCCACCTGCCTGGGGTTCTCCCTTCATAAGCTCTGTAGTAATAACGTTCCAAGGATTTTATTGATCCTTGTAGTAGTTTCCTAGAGCTTCCATAACAAAGTACCACAAGCTCGGTGGCTTAAAAGAGCAGAAATGTATTCTCATACTTCTGGAGACCAGAAGTCCAAAATCAAGGTGTCACCTGGGGTGTGCTCTCTCGGAAGACTCTAGAGGATGATCCTTCCATCTTCCGTGTCTGGCCTTAGCTTCTGGTGGTAGCCAGCAATCTTTGGCCTTCTTTAACTTGAAGATGCATCCCTCCAGGTTCTTCCTTTATTTTCGCGTGGAGGTCCCCTTGTGTCTGTCTCTGTGTCTGTGTCCAAATTTCCTTCTTCCTTCAAGGATACCACTCAGTACCACTTCATCATAACTTGGTTACATCTGCGAAGGCCCTGTTTCCAGAGAAGGTCACATTCACAGGTGCCAGGGGCTAGGATTTAACCATATCTGACAACTCTGTCAGAAAATTATGCCCCCTTATCAATACTTGATTCATTATTTGGCCGTAATAATTACAGTCACAATCTAAATATTAAAAAAATACTAAATATTAAAAAAATGGCTTATTTTTATATTTTAGGTTAATTTTCCAGTTTAAATACTTGTTATAATTGTTTCTTTACTATTCCCTCTGAAACTCTGATCCATTTCTCTCTCTCTTTTTTTTTTTTTTTTTTAACATTTATTTATTTTTGAGACAGAGAGAGACAGAGCATGAACAGGGGAGGAGCAGAGAGAGAGGGAGACACAGAATCTGAAACAGGCTCCAGGCTCTGAGCTGTCAGCATAGAGCCCGACGCAGGGCTCGAACTCACGGACCGTGAGATCATGACCTGAGCCAAAGTCGGACGCTTAACCGACCAAGCCACCCAGGCGCCCCTCTGATCCATTTCTCAAGTGCATTCACTCTGATTGGCCTTTACCTTCCGTGAAATCCTTTCTGGAGATGGGGATCAGGGCCTTCAGATAATGCCCAAGGGGACTGAAGTATGTTGGTTGTGTCCTTGAAGGACTAGCCCTGAGAGGGGTGCTGGTCTCCCCTCCTCTTTTGTGGTCCTTTATTCAGCCAGCATTTACTGCAGGTGCCTGTGTGTCAGGCATTGGCTAGGTGCTGCAGATAGAAGAGGAGGAAAAGATTCCGTCCCTGTTCTCAAGGGATTCAGTCTAGTGGGAGAGGAAGAGATGTAAGCAATTGCACTCTTCTGTGATAAATATGGTGATGTATTACCATCACCATTGTCGTGGTCAGTGGGTACTGGTTGCTCCAGTAGTGCTGGTTCCCAGTCTGTATGCTTTACCTGACATCTCAGTTCATCTTCTCAAGAAGCCTTTGAGGTAGATGTACTTATTTCCGTCTCATACATGGGGAACCTAGAAACAGCTTGTCTGAGATTATGTCAGCTCAGACCAGGCAGTTGAGCTCCAGAGCCTCTGAGGAATTGACACATAGAACAGTACCGTAGTTGTACATGCTGGTGTTTCTTGGGTATACTCCACATACGAGGTACTCTACTATCTCTGAAGTCCTCACATCACCCCTGGAGGTAGGTCCTGTTGTTACCTGACAGGTGAGGAAGTGGAACCCGAGGAGGTTACGTAACTTGCTCAAGGGTAGTACTTAGACCTAAGCACACTGACTCAAAACCATTTTGCTGTGATCTTCCAGTAATAAATAGGCATTAATCAATAGGCGGTGGAGAAGGGTGTTCCATGCTAAGGAAAGAGGTGTGTTCAAAGAAATAGAAACAGAAAAAGCAGAGGTGTATTCACATGGTACACAATTTTCTGTAGTCTGGTGTCCCTAAACTGAGTCTGCTTTTCCCTAGCCTCATTGTTGCTTCTAATCATAGCTACCACCTTTTCCTCCTGCCGGTCTGCGCCTCATGTTTCCTCACTTTTACTTTTCACTTTTTTCTTCCTGCGGCCTCTCTAGCAGTGTTTGGGGGTAATCGCAGCAGGATTTGGCTTTTTAAGGTATTGCCAGCCAATGAGCCGACACCTGCTCTGTGACTCATAGGCCATATGTCTTAGTCATTTGTGTATCTGGCTGTTTTCATTACCAGTCTTACTCAGAGGCTTTCTTCCACATGCTTTTGCAGCCACTGTCTCACTTGAGCTTTCATAAATGAACATCTGAGGTCATTATGAGACAGGAATGCAGGTGTGATTCTGGCCTCTTGCAGAAGAGCAAAGAGACAGAGAGGCTAAGTGGCTTAGCTCGGAATCACACAAAAGAACCAACTGCAGAACCCAGATCTAGTGCAGGGCTTGTTCCCACATGGCTGTCCCTGCTCTCAAAGAGCAGTTAATTAAGGTATACATTTCCATTCATTAAAAATGTTATTTGTGGGGTGCGTGAGTGGCTCAGTCGGTTAAGCACCCAACTTCAGCTCAGGTCATGATCCCATGGTTCATGGGTTCAAGCCCCACATCAGGCTCTGTGCTGACAGGTCAGAGCCTGGAGCCTGCTTCGGGTTCTGTGTCTCCCTCTCTCTCTGTCCCTCCATCACTCGTGCTCTGTCTCTCTCAAAAAATAAACATTAAATGAAATTTTTTTAATATTATTTGTATTTCTTAATGTAATGTGAGTCAAAATGATTTTATTTTTTTCATATTTATTTTTGAGAGAGACAGAGCATGAACAGGGGAGGGGCAGGGAGAGAGGGAGACACAGAACCCGAAGCAGGCTCCAGTCTCTGACCTGTCAGCACAGAGCCCGACACAGGGCTTGAACTCACGAACTACGAGATCATGACCTGAGCTAAAGTCAGACATTTAACCGACTGAGCTACCCAGGCACCCCAAAATGATTTTTTTTTTAAATAAATGAGCCTCCATGAGGTAAGTGCAGTTAGTCCTGGTTTAAAGATGAGGAACTGGGCCTTACCACGGTTGTGTAGCTGGTACAAGAACATAATGGAATGAGAGTTTGAACCCATATTTGCCTTGACCACCGTACTGCAGAGAGCAGAGCAGTGGCCTGTGTGTGCTCTCTCTCTCAGTTAGAGATCTTTTGTTCAGAGGGGCAATTGCTGAACCTTTCTTTCAGTGATTCTTCCACATATTTTGAGTCAAGGAATTTGATGAAAGTTGTGGATCCCTTCCCAGAAAAGTACACATTGACACAAAAATTTGTGTTCAGATAAAGGAGATTCATAGACCACGAAGCTGATAAAGCCATTGCTGTAGGTGGTATGAAAAGCAAAGATTCTTTTTAGGTCTCTTGAATGAAAGTTCTTTTAACTGCTTGTAACCGTGGCCATGCTCTCCATGCAGGTGAGAAGACACCCTGCTGTTGTATGAGCAGCTACATTTTTTTAATTCTGATCATTAAAAGTAATACATAACACCCTTTATGTGGTTACCCCATTTTCTGGGTGGGGGAACAAGCATAGAGAAGTTAAGTAATTGACTTTGTCAAACAATTACAAGTGACGAAGTCAGGCTGAATGTGAAATGTGCAATACAGAGCTCATGCATGTAATCGCGATGTCACCCTGCTTCTCAGGTGTGAAAATAGCTTTGCTAGGTTTTAACCTTTAAATCTAAGATACAATTCCCAATATGTAGGAAGGCATGTTCATCCCCATGTAGGATAAACAGGGTGTGGACAGCTGGGAGATTCTTCTGATGGGTCAGGGTTAAGCAGCCACAAATCTCTTAAATATAACAGCCCACTTCCTTGTTCAATTGCGTGTGAGATGTAGCAGTTTATGACATATTCAGCTATCCTTACACAAAGCAAAATACTCAAGGTGAAGAGTAAAATTACCTGTCTTTCAACAAACCATGCCTTCTTAAGTGCTATCAGGCTAACAGCTGTAAAGGCAGAAAGTTGCCTTTAGCCCTTCTGATGATGAGATTTTCCAGTATGTCGGTCTGAGCCCACATGGAAGTGTTCCAGTGGCGTTGTCATGTGGTGACATCTCACTGGGACAGAACCCTGTTGTCTTACCTATGACTTTATGTAACTTGGGAAATGTTTGGGGGTTGCCTTTACATTTGAGGAACTAAGCAGGTATTTCCTCACCAAAATATGCTTCAGAAATTATTCTGAGAAAAAGGGCCCTTCCTGCTAGGATGCTTGGCTATATGTATAGCACCATAATCATTTCTTTTCCTATGTAGTAGAAACCTTAGTAGGTACTATGAAAACTATTTATTAAATTCTCATTTTGGAGCTCTCGGGTGGCTCAGTCGGTTAAGCATCTGACTCCTAATTTGGGCTCAGGTCATGATCACGTAGTTCGTGAGTTTGAGCCCCATGTCAGGCTCTGCACTGACAGTGCAAAGCCTGCTTGGGATTCTTTCTCTACTTCTGTCTCTGTGCACTCTCTCTCTCAAAATAAATAAATAAACTTAAAATCCTCATTTTTCACTCCAATACTGAACAAAAGCTCTTTACGTTGTGAGTGGGATATTTTTCAGAAAATATTGTGATATCCAAAATTGAGAATAATGTAAAAGAAATCCTGACAGATGACTCCCTATTCTCTTTATATTTACCTAAATCATTTGGCCTACCAGTTTTAAATTACATAAATTTTCATACTTCATTAAACTAGGGTCAATTTTTTTTTCAAATTGAGAAAAATAGGGGCGCCTGGGTGGTTCAGTCTTTTGAGCATCCAACTCTTGATTTTGGCTCACATGATGATCCCAGGGTCGTGGGATCGAGCCCCATGTTGAGCTCCATGCTGAGCAAGGAGCCTGCTTGAGATCTCTCCCTCCCTCCCTCCCTCTCCCTCTCTCTCTCTCTCTCTCCCCCCCTCCCCCCCCCCCCCTCCCCCTCCCCCTCTCCTTCTCCCTCTCTCCCTTCTCCTTCTCCCCCTGTGCCCCTCTCCCCCACTCACACACTCGCTCACTCTCTTTCTCAAATAAAAAAAATTATTCGAAAACCAAAAAGTTAAATGAAGCTCTAATAATAAAAACAAAAATAACACGTGCTTATTAGAAATAATTAGAATAAGAAAGCACAAAAAAATTATAAAGAAAACATTTACCTATGGCCTGCCACTGAGAAAAACTGCTATAAACATTTCAGCATACTGCCTACCCATCTTTTTTGCATGCTGTGTTGTCTTTTGAATATTGAAATTCAAGTGTTACTTCATATGTGGAACTTGAGACACTTAAGAGAGTACCATGAAGGAAAGGAAGGGGAAAAAATTGTTTCAAAGAGAGAGGGAAGGAGGCAAACCATAAGAGACTCTTAAATACAGAGGACAAACTGAGGGTTGACGAGTGGGGTGGGTGCAGGGGAGAGGGGAAAATGGGAGATGGACATTGAGGAGGGCATTTGTTGGGATGAGCACTGGGTGTTGTATTTAAACAATGAATCATGAGAATCTACCCCCAAAACCAAGTGCACATTGTATATACTGTATGTTAGCCAACTTGACAATAAATTAAAAAAAAAAAAAATTCAAGTGTTACTGACATTATTTCCCTTTTGCAGGTATCAGCGTAGTATAGAATGGGCCACAAAGCTCATGCAAAGACAGGGGCAGGATGAGAGTACAGTGCACAGAATCCTCAAGGATTACACAAAACCACTCGAGCACCCTGGTATAAAAAGGAATGAAGAATTTCAATGGCATGATGAGCTTAATTCTGAAACCATTCCCAAAATGGAAGGTATTGCAGATAAAGAGGAATTTTCTGTGATGAATGGGGGCTCGGAAAAGTCACTAGACCTGGAGGGTCCTAATGAGCAATCAGACCACCTACAAGAGAGCTCAGGGCCTGACCCACTGACTCCAGATGGCTTGGATGAACACTTGGTAGAGGTTGCCACACTGCAGCACTGCCCCCCACCCCACGTTCATTGCAGCAAAGATGTTCTCCCCCGGCGTGACACTCAGCCTGGGGACAGGAGTCCCCTAGTGGATCTCATCTGTGCCAGAGAGAGAGGGCCCAGTGATGAGTATGTGCTGGTAGAGGAAGATGTGTATCATGTGAGCGAGAAGGAATGTGCCCCACGTGAGGAAGTGAGTATAACTGGCCTTTGACAACATGGGTTCAAACTGTATGGATCCACTTATACATGGATTTTTTTTTTATATACAGTACAATAAATGTATTTTGTATATGATTTTCTTAATAACATTTTATTTTCTCTAGCTTACTTTATTGTACGAATACAGCATATAATACTTAAATATGCCTTAATGAGCTGTGTATGTTATTGGTAAGGTTTCCATTCAACAGTAGGTTATTAGTAGTTAGGTTTTGGGGGAGTCAAAAGTGATAACAGCTTTTCTATTACAGGACGTCAGCACCCTCAGCCCTGCATTGTTCAAGAAGAAAATCATTCACTTCCTCCAGAACCATCTATTTCTGGCCCATAGCAGATATGGGATGACCAGGGTGTCCCTTACTCGGAACTGGTAGCAGGCCCATATTAAGTACTCAGGGCATGTGAGAGGTGGTGAGACAGTCAGAATCCGCAGGCACTGCATCCCAGCCCTGGTGGCTCAGTAGTTACAAGGGCTGTTTCTACTAAAACTTCAAGTCTGTGAATAACTTAATTTTTTTTTTTTAATGTATAAATTAAAGCAGCTGCAATAATATTCTTTCCCTTGGGTGGGATAAAAAGAAGTGTTGTGGTAAGTACATGTAGTCTTGAGTCTGGCTGTAGCAGAGGGGGTCTCGGGTATGGAAGTCAGCCAGCATAGGAGAAGCACTGGGAAGCAGACCCAGAGCCACTTCAAAGATGGATGCACAGTCAGAGACAGGTGCCCTGAAATGGTCTATAATAGCTAAAAATGAAAAAATCTAATGGCTAAGTAGTACGTGAAACACCATTTGAAGAAGTGCTATCTACGCTTCAGAATGAGATGGTGAAGTCTAATTAAGAACCTAGGCACACACTTGTGAGGTACAGGTCAGTGAAAAGAAGGACATAAAACAGACCAACAAAAGGATCACAATTGCGGGAAAAATTCTTGGGGAAAAAAGAAATAAATGAAAATGTTAGTCGTAGAAAACCTAAAACTTATTTTTCTACATAATAATAATAAAAATCTATATTTTTAACAGTATTAAGCCAATAAATGTGAATTGGGAAATTTATAAGAAGCATGTTTGTTTTAAAATGCAATCTGCTCTGTGTAACATGTAGTCCTTTCATTTGTTCTCTATGTATTTTCTTTCTTCTGTCTTCAGTTGGCACCAAAAAAGAGATTAATATGCAGAAGAAATCCATATCGGATCTTGGAGTATTTGCAACTTAGCCTAGAAGAGGTATGTTTCCTGCATGTTATTTTTTCAGCTCTTGGTCTCAGGGCCTGGGCAACCTGTAAATGCAGCCCACCTATAAATGCAATTCTGTCTGTAATTCAGCAAGTGAGTATTCAGTAACTGAATGTTATAAATCGGTCTTGAAATGACCATAGGCAGCTTCCAAAGTAGGCCTGCCTAAGTTTCACTCCTTAGCCTTCCTTTCATCAAGTCTAAGATTTTGGGGGTGGGGGACTTCCCTATATCATGAGATGCTGTTTATGTACCATACCATTCACCCATTTAAAGTGTACAGTTCAGGGGTGCCTGGGTAGCTCAGTTGGCTAAGCCCCTGACTCTTGATCTTGATTCAGGTCATGGTCTTGCAGTTTGTGGGATCAAGCCCCCACATCGGGCTCTGCACTGACATCACTAACAAGCCTGCTTGGGATTCTCTCTCCCTTCCTCCATATTCTAGATAGATAGATAGATAGATAGAGTGTACAGTTCAGTGGTTTTCAGTATATTTGTGGAGTTTCGCCAGCTTTTAATAAGCTATGATGCATGCTTTAAGTCATGTAATGACTGCTAATTACATAAATGGATTCTAGATATCTCCTTCTGTAGGATTACTAATACATGTTCTCTTAATGGAATAGCTGCATTCCCAAAAGTTGGCTTAAAAGTGACTCACTAAAACTTGCATCTGGGGCACCTGGGTGGCTCAGTCGGTCAAGCGTCCAACTTCAGCTCAGGTCATGATCTAGCAGTCTGTGAGTTCAAGCCCTGTGTCAGGCTCTGTGATGACAGCTCAGAGTCTGGAGCCTGCTTCGGATTCTGGGTCTCCCTCACTCTCTCTCTCTGCCCTCCCCTGCTCACACTCTGTTTTGCTCTCTCTCAAAAATAAACATTAAAAAAAATTTTTTTAAGTGCATCATAAATTTTTCCTCTGATTTAAAGTTCCTCTATGCTGTGTTCACCTGTTGTTCAGTCCCTCTTTGTTTGCTTATGTTTATACTGTTCACAGAAGTGTCCTTTCTGCCCTGGAAGATAGCACCCGTTCCTTGCACCCATGTGCCTCTTCCCCAAGAGCGCTCCTGCCTGTCTTGGGTAGCCTCAGCAGTGTCTAGCACCATTCTCAGGAAATGTGTGTTGAATGCATCCACATTGGTAACTTCATAGACATGTCCACAGAGAAATGATTGTGTCTCCATATTCTCTTGATTTCCTTGTCTGTACTTCCTTCCACACAGTGAAGCCAAAGGTACAGCCTTATGGACCAGGAAAGGATTTTTGGAATTATTTACTTCATCTCATTTTATATGAGATAGCTTAGTCTGTTGTCAAAGACAATAGCCACTAGGCACATGTGACTATTCTATTAAACTAATTAAAATGGAGCAAAATGCAGAATTCTGTTTCTCAGTTGCGCCAGCTACATTTCACACACTCAGCAGCTGCTTGTGGATGTAGCAACTGTATTGGATAGCACAGGTGTAGAACATCATCATCACAGAAAGTTCTGGACAGCACTGTGGATACCCATTCTCTAAGGGCTTGAGCTCTCTGGTCCTTGATTTCTTCTCTGTAAAATGAGGGTTATATAGCATCTCACTCATAAGATGTTCTGGGAATTAACTACTGCTTGTGATGGGTTCAGCACAGTGCCTGATATATAGTAAAATGCTCAGTAAGTGTTACCGCATGCTATTCTTGTCATTATCATCATTATTAAGTTATTAAATTACTTGTAAATTATAATTAAATTACTTATAAAAGCTAGTTGGAATCTTTTCTTTTGCAGTCAATTTTGCAAAAATTTTCACTGGGTACTTCCTGTGTGCCAGGCACTGAGCTTAGTAGTAACAATACAGAAATAAACAGACTATGACTCTGGTTCTAAAGGTAGCCCAGAAATAATTACATTCAGTGCAGTCTGTGGATGGTGCCAGTGTTGCTCCTCTAGTATCCTTTACCCAGGATGCTTAATAATTATGATTACTAATTATAGCTGGGAAGACTTTACAAGGTCGGTAGTATCCGTGGAGGTTAAAGGATAAATGGGGGATTGCCATTTGGACACTGGACAGCATGGGCTCTTTCTTGCAGCTCAGTCCTGGATGGCAGTACAGGATGGCTAGACTGTGGAGGGCACATCTATAAGTATCTACCAGGAGTCTGTCTCTCTACCGGGTGGCACCAGGGCACTGCAGACAGCTGTGTCAGGGAAGGGTGAGGACCATAACAAGCATCAATAGGAGGGTGGGCTGGATAGTTGAGGCCAGGAGGAGCCAGGCAGTGTCTCTGCCCTGGGAGGCAGCAGCAGTAGGCAGAGAGCGTTAGGTGTCAGCTCACTGTCCCAGTAGGTGACCACTTGTATTCCATTCGGTGCTTTTTACAAGAAAAGGGGCTGCTGTCCACTGCTGTCTCCCAAACACTCCCTGAAGAAAAGCAAGAGTGTTGGGAGGTAGGTGAGGTTGCTCTGTGTTCTTGGAAGCTGCTTGGTTCCAGAGGACATTCCAGAGAGGTGTTAACAGTTTTCAGGGAGCGTGCAGTGAGACCTAGCTCTGCTTCTCAGTTCTGTTTTGGCAGATTTCCTATGAATGAATCACCCATGTTTGGTGCACCACTCTGCAGTTTAATGTGTTTCCATAAATGTCCTCAGGAACACAGGCGGCCCTTCTGTGGTGATTCAGAGGAGTTCTTTTTAGGGATTGAGAATGGTAATACCACAGCTGACTTAAAGATCTGCCTCTTAGAGATCTGTTACTGAGAACTGTTTTTCTGTTATAATGCTTTGGGCTCTAACTAGATTTAGTGATGTGACATTAAATCCTCATTAAACTCTTCCCTCCATTTTGCTCTGATAGTAAAAACTTACTAATGAGACCTCAAGGGACATACTTGCTCCCTCCCCTGACTTCCCCAGTCTGCTGATGATTTAATTCTAAGTAAAGCCAACTCAACTGAATTAAGATCCACTCCATCTGTAATAAGTACCTAAGAGCAGTTTGTGTACATTCATAAAAGCCGTTTATTTAGGCCAGTAAATATTAATGAGGCATTGGTTTCATCAGTTCTTAGAGAAACACTTGTTGACTGATAATGGAAAGTTTCTAAGGAACTTAAATTCTAACACATACCAGGAAGGAGTCTCTTGCTTAGCAAACAGAGGATTGAAATTTTCCAGGCTGTAATATCTAAATCGTTCCTTAAAAAGGAGGGAAAACGAAAATGAATTGAGCAGGTAGGTGCTTTGTGTAGCCTTTAAAATTTTTATAAGATTTAATCTCATTAAATCTTTTTTTTGAGTCCAATAATAATCATTGTATTTATTTTTTTTAATATGAAATTTATTCTCAAATTGATTTCCATACAACACCCAGTGCTCATCCCAACAGGTGCCCTCCTCAATACCCATCATCCACCCTCCCCTCCCTCCCACCCCCCATCAGCCCTCAGTTTGTTCCCAGTTTTTAAGAGTCTCTTATGTTTTGGCTCCCTCCCTCTCTAACCTCTTTTTTTTTTTCTTCCCCTCCTCCATGGGCTTCTGTTAAGTTTCTCAGGATCCACATAAGAGTGAAAACATACAGTATCTGTATTTCTCTGTATGACTTACTTCACTTAGCATAACACTCTCCAGTTCCATCCATGTTCCTACAAAAGGCCATATTTCATTCTTCCTCATTGCCAAGTAGTATTCCATTGTGTATATAAACCACAATTTCTTTATCCATTCATCAGTTGATGGACATTTAGGCTCTTTCCATAATTTGGCTATTGTTGAAAGTGCTGCTGTAAACATTGGGGTACAAGTGCCCCTTTGCATCAGCACTCCTGTATCCCTTGGGTCAATTCCTACCAGTGCTATTGCTGGGTCATAGGGTAGATCTATTTTTAATTTTTTGAGGAACCTCCACACTGTTTTCCAGAGCAGCTGCAACAGTTTGCATTCCCACCAACAGTGCAAGAGGGTTCCCGTTTCTCCACATCCTCACCAGCATCTATAGTCTCCTGATTTGTTCATTTTAGCCACTCTGACTGGCGTGAGGTGGTATCTGAGTGTGGTTTTGATTTGTATTTCCCTGATGAGGAGCGACGTTGAGCATCTTTTCATGTGTCAGTTGGCCATCTGGATGTCTTCTTTGGAAAAGTGTCTGCTCGTGTCTTTTGCCCATTTCTTCACTGGATCATTTCTTTTTTGGGTGTTGAGTTGGATAAGTCCTTTATAGATTTTGGATACTAACCCTTTATCTGACATGTCATTTGCAAGTATCTTCTCCCATTCCATCAGTTGCCTTTTAGTTTTGTTGCTTGTTTCCTTTGCTCTGCAGAAGCTTTTTATCTTGATAAGGTCCTGATAGTTCACTTTTGGTTTTGTTTCCCTTGCCTTGGGAGACATGTCAAGTAAGAAGTTGCTGTGGCCGAGGTCAAAGAGGTTGCTGCCTGTGTTCCCTGGGATTTAGATGGTTTCCTTTGTTATATTTAGGTCTTTCATCCATTTTGAGTTTTTTTATTTTATTTTATTTTTAATGTTTATTCATTTAAAAAAATTTTTTTAATGTTTATTTACTTTTGAGAGAGAGAGAAACAGCGTGCGAGTGGAGGAGGGGCAGAGAGAAGGAGATGCAGAATCTGAAGCAGGCTCCAGGCTCTGAGCTGTCAGCACAGAGCCCAACGCGGGACTTGAACCCACGAACCGCAAGACCATGACCTGAGCCAAAGTCGGACACTTAACTGACTGAGCCACCCAGGCACTCCAATATTTACTCATTTTTTGAGAGAGAAACAGAGTGTGAGCAGGGGAGGGAAGAGACAGAGGGAGACACAGAATCCGAAGCAGGCTTCAGACTCTGAGCTGTCAGCAGAGAGCCCAACATGGGGCACAGACTCACCAAACCATCAGCTCATGACCTGAGCTGAAGTTGGACACTTAACCAGCCAAGCCACTCAGGCGCCCCTATTTTGAGTTTATTTTTGTGTATGGTGTAAGAAAGTGGTCCAGGTTCATACTTCTGCATGTTGCTGTCCAGTTTTCCCAGCACCATTTGCTGAAGAGACTGTCTTTATTCCATTGGATACTCTTTTCCTGCTTTGTCGAAGAGTAGTTGGCCATACATTTGTGAGTCCATTTCTGAGTTCTCTATTTTGTTGCATTGATCTATGTGTCTGTTTTTGTGCCAGTACCACACTGTCTTGATAATTACAGCCTTGTAATACAGCTTGAAGTCTGGAATTGTGATGCTTCCAGCTTTGATTTTCTTTTTCAACATTACTTTGGCTATTCCAGGTCTTTTCTGGTTCCATACAAATTTTAGAATTGTTTGTTCTAGCTCTGTAAAGAATGCTGGTATTATTTTGATAGGGATTGCATTGAATGCATAGATTCCTTTGGGTAGTATCAACATTTTAACAATATTTGTTCTTCCAGTCCATGATCATGGAATGTTTTTTCTTTCATAAGATTCCTGTAGTGTCTTCAGTTTCTTTCATAAGATTCCTGTAGTTTTCAGCATGCAGATCTTTTACCTCTTTGGTTAGGTTTATTCCCAGGTATTTTTTGGTTTTCAGTGCCATTGTAAATGGGATCAGTTTCTTGATTTCTGTTTCTACTGCTTCATTATTGGCGTCTATAAATGCAACTGATTTCTGTACCTTGATTTTATATGCTGCAACTTTGCTGAATATATGTATCAGTTTTAGCAGTTTTTTGGTGGAGTCTTTCGGTTTTCCAAAAGAGCATCATGTCATCTGTGAAGTGTGAAAGTTTAACGTCTTCCTTGCTGATTTGCTTGCTTTTTGTTTTTGTTGTCTGATTGCTGAGGCTAGGACTTCAAACACTATGTTGAACAACAATGAAGAAAGTGAACATCCCTGGCATGTTCCTGACCTTAGGGGGAAAGCTCTCAGTTTCCCCATTTGAAGATGATATTAGCTGTGGGTCTTTCGTAGGTGGCCTTTATGATTTTGAGGTATGTTCCTTCTATCCCTCCTTTCTTGAGTTTTTTTTTTTATCAAGAAAGGATGCTGTATTTTGTCAAATGCTTTCTCTGCATCTATTGAGAGGATCATGTGGTTCTTTTTTTTTTTTTTAACTAATGTGATGTATCACATTGATTGAATTGTGGATATTGAATCAACCATACAGCCCATCAATCCCAATTGATCATGGTGAATAATTCTTTTAATGCATTGTTGGCTTCACTTTGCTAGTATCTTGTTGAGAAGTTTTGCATCCATATTCATCAGAGAAGTTGGTCTGTAGTTCTTTTCAGTGGGGTCTTTGTCTGATTTTGGAATCAAGGTAATTCTGGCCTCATAGAATAAGTTTGGAAGTTTTCCTTCCGTTTTTGTTTTTTGGAATAGCTTCAAAAAAATAGGTATTAACTCTTCTTTAATTGTTTGGTAGAATTTCCCTGGAAAGCCATCTGGCCCTGGACTCTTGTTTGTTGGAAGATTTTTGATTACTGATTCAATTTCCTTACTGGTTATGGGTCTCTTCAAATTTTCTATTTCTTCCTGTGTCAGTTTTGGTAGTTTATATCTTTCTAGGAATTTGTCTGTTTCTTCCAGATTGCCCAATTTGTTGGGATATAATTGCTCATAATATTCTCCTATTATTGTTTGTATTTCTGCAGTGTTGGTTGTGATCTCTTCTCTTTCATTCATTATTTATTTATTTATTTGGGTCCTTTTCTTTTTGATAAATCTGGCTAGATGCTTATCAATTTTGTTAATTCTTTTGAAGAACCAGATCCTGGTTTCATTGCTCTGTTCTGTTTTTTTTTTTTTTTAATTTCAATATCACTGATTTCTGCTCTAATCTTTATGATTTCCCTTTTTCTGCTTGTTTTGGGCTTTATTTGCTGTCTTTTTCCAGCTCCTTTAGGAGTAAGGTTAGGTTGTGTATCTAAGACATTTCTTCCTTCTTTAGGAAGGCCTGGATTACTATAAATTTCCCTCTTATGACTGCCTTTGCTGCATCCCGGAGGTTTTGGACTGTCACGTTTTCATTTTAATTGGCTTCCATGTACTTTTTAATTTCTTTAATTTCTTAGTTAACCCATTCATTCTTTAGTAGGATGTTCTTTAGTCTCCAAGTATTCGTGGTCTTTCCAAATTTTTTCTTGTGGTTGATTTCAACTTTTATAGCGTTGTGGTCTAAAAATATGCATGATAGGATATTGATCTTTTTTACTTGTTGAGGGCTGATTTGTGACCCAGTATGTGATCCACTCTGGAGAATGTACCATGTGTACTTGAGAAGAATGTGTATTCTGCTGCTTCAGGGTGAAATGTTCTGAATATGTCTGTTACATCCATTTGGTCCAGTGTGCCATTCAAAGCCATTGTCTCCTTTTGATTTTCTGCTTAGATGATCTGTCCATTGTTGTACATAGGGTGTTAAAGTCCCCTACTATTATGGTATTATTTATCAATGAGTTCTTTATGTTTGTGATTAATTGATTTATATATTTGGGTGCTTTCAAGTTGGGGGCATAAATATTTGGAATTGTTAGGTCTTCTTGGTGGATAGACCCCTTCATTATGATACAATGTCCTTCTTCATCTCTTGTTACAGCCTTTGTTTTAAAATCTAGTTGGTCTGATATAAATATGGCTATTCTGGCTTTCTTTTGCCATCCAGTAGCATGATACATGGTTCTCCATCCCCTTATTCTCAATCTGCAGGTGTCTTTAGGTCTAAAATGAGTCTGTGGTAGCCAGCATATAGATGAGTCTTGTGTTTTTTGATCCATTCTGATACCCTATGTGTTTTGATTGGAGCATTTAGTCCATTTACATTTCAAGTGATTATTGTGTTGCCTGTAGAATTGGTGTTTCTGGTGATGTTCTCTGGTCCTTTCTAGTCTTTGTTGCTTTTGGTCTTTTTGTTTTGTTTTTTCTCTGCTCAAAGAGTCCCCCTTAAAATTTCTTGCAGGGCTGGTTTAGTGGTCACGAACTCCTTTAGTTTTTGTTTGGGAATTTATCTTTCCTTCTATTTAAAAATTTTTTTTAAAACATTTTATTTATTTTTGAGACAGAGAGAGAGAAAGCTTGAACAGGGGAGGGTCAGAGAAAGAGGGAGACACAGAATCTGAAACAGGCTCCAGGCTCTGAGCTGGCTCGAACCCATGGACTGCGAGATCATGACCTGAGCCGAAGTCGGACGCTTAACTGACTGAGCCACCCAGGTGCCCCTTTCCTTCTATTTTAAATGACAGCCTTGCTATAAAGAATTCTTGGCTGCATATTTTTCTGATTCAGCACATGATCCTCACAATAGATGCAGAGAAAGCATTTGACAAAATACAGCATCCTTTCTTGATAAAAACCTGCCACTCCATTCTGGCTGGGGACTGCATCTCGGTTGCCACACTACATAAGAGGGCCCTCCTCATCTGTGCCAGGTGGCAGCAGCAGCATAATGTTTGTCGTTTGGTTGTAAATGAATCTCCCATCCTCATATTTATACAGAAAGTAACCCGGTTTTACTAATAGCCACCATTTAGCCACTAGTACACAGCAATTTTGCATAAGTCTGTTCAGGTGTAAACATGAATCCTTTTCTCCTCTACAAGTAGAGTGAAAAACAGGGTCTATTTGGTGGTATCCATGTTTGGCATTGTCTTAACTTTTATCACTTTTGCAGCACCTGGCTGGCTCAGTCAGTAGTTAGGGTTGGGAGTTTAAACCCCATGTTCAGTGTAAGGTTACTCAAAAAGATAAACTTTTTTAAAAAACTATTTTTATTTCCAAGTATGATTTTACTCAACTAGAGCTGACTTTCCTTGCTTTTCCTCCTGCCTCCTCATACAAGTAAAACATGTTACTGTATAATGGGAGTGCCTGGGTGGCTTAGTTAAGCATCCGACCAGCTCAGGTCCTGATCTCACAGTTCATGAGTTAGAGCTTCCCATCAGGTTCTGCTGTCAGCAAAAGAGCCTGCTTCAGATCCTCTGTCCTCTCTCTCTCTGCCCTTCCCCCACTCATGCTTTTCCCCCCCTCTCTTTCTCAAAAATAAACAAACATTTGGGGGGGAAAAAAAAGTTACCATATAATGAAGTTCATGGAAAGATAGGGATTACTTAATAGGAAATCACTTTACTGCATGGGTAACTAAAAAACTCATGTTTTGTTATGCAAGCCAAATCTGCACTGCCTACTTTTCACAAATTTCCATATATTTCTTTCTGTAAATTTTTTTCTCAGTTTAATATGGTTATTTAATTTTACAGAGGAAAATCTAATGAGCAAAAGTTGCTGTTGTTACAGCTATTTACATCATTTTCCAGTTTAGCTATGTGATTTTTAAGGGGAAAAATACATGGAAATATCATACAAATGCTTTTTTTTTTTTTTTTTTTTT